>NC_136073.1:916159507-916244507 GCF_964261635.1 Lissotriton helveticus
GAATATAAATAGCTGCATGAAAATGGCAAGGTATAGGCTGGAGCGTTATGATGTCCCCCCAGTTTTTCATTAACCTAATGTTGTAAAATAGGTTCTTATGGGTAGAAATCAATTCTTATTTATTAAGAGAACCCCCTAACCATGGTGTTAGGTTTTAAATTCTAAGTTTCTGATTCTCCTGACCAAGCATCAAACTATCCTGCCTACAAGTATGGATGACCTGTGCCTTCTATACCTTCTTGTCCTCTGTCTTATATGCTGATTTACACACTTATGTTTGATTGTCTCTGTGTAATGTGTGTGATGTACAGTGCTCTGACACCTTACACTGATAGGAGTGGCACTATACAAATAATTAAATGCATCTGAGGGTGGCTATGGAGGCTTGAGGGGCACTGTGAAAGGATATTTATGAAGGAATCCGTAGGAGAGGTGGTCACTGCGGGCGCCAACAAGCATTGCCGCACAGGGCACCACCAGTGCTAGAGCCAGACCTGCATACTACAACCCTTTTTAGCGGTCGCAAACGGTCTGATTTTCCATGTGCCATCGCCCCAAACGGTCGTACATGTGGTCCCAGTTAATTTCTTTATTACAGGCGATTAGAGCCGCCACACGTCACTTGTAATGAGGAAACAAGAGAGGGTCCGGTATATAGGAACTGCAGACTCCAGTGTATAAATAAATATAAATAGGAATAAAGGACTTGAAGTACAATTCAGGTGAAAATGTAACAACAAATCTGTAGTCCCTTCTGGTAGTCGTACAGGACAAATAAAGCTGACAAACAGAGGTGCACCGTGGAGGTGAAGGCGAGGAACAAGAGACACATATAGGCAAGCTCACACAGATACTCTCACACCGACATTCACAGGCGTGAGGGATGCTGCTCTTGGGTGTGCACATAAATGTTAAATGGGATGTATGACACTACAACGCATGCTTTCACTCCGCATGCCATTACGACGCAACTTTTACAACGCAAGTCGTTACAACGACTTGCGTTGGGGGGCGCTGGATAGTGGAATAGTTTAATTTACTATTCCAACTCCAGTCCCCGTGGATAGTAGGGAAGGTGTTGGATAGTAATTAAACTATTCCCTATCCTAGAGCGCCCCCCAGCGCAAGTCGTTGTAATGACTTGCGCTGTAATAGTTGCGTCGTAATGGTAGTGCGGAGTAAAAGTTGCGTTGTAAAGGATGTTTCCCGTTAAATGCACATGTGGAAGTGTACACATGAATACATATGTGCACACGCACATGTGAGCACACAGATTTACACTCATGAACTCACAGACGAACACACAGACTTAAACTTATGAACCCACACATACTCTCGCTTTCACTGCTGGATGTACAGCTTAGCTGAACGTTTAACTCGATATTACGCTGAAGGGGCCTCACCGGTTTCTTGGGCGACTGTGAGCTGCCTCTGCTGCCCACTTTCTCCTCTGAAGGCCTGTTTCTTGCTTCCTTCACTGGTCTTTTCCTGGTCCCTTCCCTGCTGGTGTCTGTGCAAGAGGCCGTCTTTTCACTGTCGCGCAGCTGTAGAGAGAGGTTGGTAGAGTGGTCAGCTTCATGACGCGGGTTCCTCTCTCCTAACTGCCCCGTGGCATGTAAACATGGCGCCCGACACTGAAGGGTGCACGCGCTATGCAACTGAGTATAGAGAGAACATACAAACTAACCTCATTGAGCACTATAGCTCAGACAGGACGTTTGTTGAGGCTTGTACCATACAAATTAGTATACAACGGATGTTAACAACTTAGGCGTGCTCGTAAAAAGACAACGAATGGCTACAAAACAGACACTAGTTTGTAAAAAAGGTTCCTTCCGGTTCCAAAATGTCCCTATCCCCTCCAGCATCCGCAAGGGTCTATACCTTCTACTGTCATCTTCAGCCTCTACATGGTGCAGCTTGATGCTCGGCTCACAGGTAACAGCATCAAGATCCACCAGTATGCAGAAGATACACAACACCACTCCGTCAACCGCTACATGGAGCCGCTCGGTGCTCGACTCACAGATAACAGCATCAAGATCCACCAGTATGCAGAAGATACACAACACCACTCCGTCAACCGCTACATGGAGCCGCTCGGTGCTCGACTCACAGATAACAGCATCAAGATCCACCAGTATGCAGAAGATACACAACACCACTCCGTCAACCGCTACATGGAGCCGCTCGGTGCTCGACTCACAGATAACAGCATCAAGATCCACCAGTATGCAGAAGATACACAACACCACTCCGTCAACCGCTACATGGAGCCGCTCGGTGCTCGACTCACAGATAACAGCATCAAGATCCACCAGTATGCAGAAGATACACAACACCACTCCATCAACCGCTACATGGAGCCGCTCGGTGCTCGACTCACAGATAACAGCATCAAGATCCACCAGTATGTTAATGATACACAACGCCACCCCGTCAGCCTCTACATGGAGCCGCTCGGTGCTCGACTCACAGATAACAGCATCAAGATCCACCAGTATGCAGAAGATACACAACACCACCCCGTCAGCCTCTACATGGAGCCGCTCGGTGCTCGACTCACAGATAACAGCATCAAGATCCACCATTATGCCGAGGATAGACAGAACTGCTTGAAAGTCTCTGCTCCTTCAGACATTCAAACCTCAAACACTGCTTGCTTCATTCTGAACTGTATGTACAGCACCTTCCTGACCTCAACCCGCCCAAGACACAATTCTTGTTATTTGCCAAGAACAAAAAACAAGAAACAGTACAAACCCGGCTCAATGCCAGGAACCTCGGCAGCTTTCAATGAGCGCCATCGCACAGATTCACCCAGGACACAAACAAGGAAATCACTGCCAAAAAAAAGAAAGACGGCCTGGTACCAGCTCTGTCATCTGAAGAAAATGAAGCTGTTTCTTACAGAAAACAACTTCAGGACTGCGGTTCAGGCCTCATACGTTTGCTTTTATATGGCGGTAATGCCCTACTCCATGGACCCCCGGACTCCACACCGACCCCCCTTTGGGATATCCCACAGAACGCTGCAGCTCTCATTCAGGGCTGAAGAAATATGATCACATCACCCCCAACCTGATGGAACTTCATTGGCTCGTGTTTGCGGCCAGCATCATCTTTGAAACCAGAGGTGTCACTTCCAAAGCCATCGCAACGGGGAGACTTGATATCTAGCAGACAAGCTTACCCAGGAAGTGAGATGGAAGAGGTGTGTAGGCGGAGGTCTATTACAAGCATTTGCAATGCAATAGGTCTCGCATTAGGATAGTTTGAGCTATTGGTCTTGTAAATGATTTTTTTTTATTTATGTGTTGGTTTTGAAAATAGAGAAATTACCAGCTTTGTCATTTACAATGCCAATAGTTATAACTTTCGCAAATGTGACACCTATAGCATTTGTAAAGCAATATGTGTTGTATTTACGTGACTTAGATGTATTGATATTACAAATACCAATGGCTTTTATTTTTTTAAAATAATTAATACTTAAAGAAAAGTTATTGTAATTTCTAATGGCAATAGCTGAAACTTTTGTAAATAACTTTTATGAAGATTATGTTCAGTGTATTTTATTGTGACGAAAATCCAAGAACAGAAGTGAAATATTAACATCTTTTTGTGACATTTGTAATAAAGCTTGAAACATTGAGAGAACATATTGAACAAGTTATAGAATGGTTGCACAGATTGATGCTGTGGTGGCGCTGAGTGATGCTGGGGTGGCGCTGGTGGAATGCCAGTGAACGCAGCTGAGGGGGGTGCAGACCAAGAAGGGATGGGGGGACGAACACACAGATGACCGGAGATGTGTGCTGGGGGAAGATAGTGCACAGTTAGTGCCAGACAGGCAGGGCGTGTTAATTAAGTCCCTTGTGAGGAAGAGCCTGTTGAGGTCACTCAGTGTGGCATCCCATGGGAGGGAAGAAAACACAGAAACATTATTGATTGCAACTAACCCCCTCCCCCATTCTGCATGTCCCCTCCCCAATCTCTCCCTGCCCCCTGTGGCTTCTGCTTCACAAAGGAAGAAAGACAAAAGCAAGAGTGTTGGAGGGGGCAAGGGGCGCGCTTTACAGATGGGTTTCAGTAAAGGGTGAGCGCTCGGAATAAGTGAACGAGAAGGGAATCAGATGAGAAAGGGGGGACACAGGAGGGGCACAAGAAACAGAACTAGAAAATGGGATTTAAAGTGTGAAACGGTATAAAATAAAGGAAGGGAAAGAGAAACACAATAGTAAGCAAACAGATAAACTGACATAGAACGAAATAGAATGAGAGAATGGATGAAGACAGGTGACGAGAAATATAAATAGTTGGAGACAAACACAGAGGAGGAAACAATGTCAAGAGAAGTAGAGACGGAGGAAGGAACAGAAGAGGATCGACTGAAAACGAGAACGATACGAGCAAAACAGTTTAAGTAAATATCTTAAAAGAAATGTAAATCACAGTGTGACTATACACAGAACGACGGGCAGGGGGGTGTGGGGGAGGATGGAGACGGCGCACACAAGTGAGGGTGCAGGACATGGCTGATGGAAACAGCTATTATATCAAGTAAAACCTCCAACAAAATGTTGTTGAAAATGTGCAAAAGGATGTATTGATTAAGTGCCATGCACAGGGTTGATAATCATAGAAGACATTATAAATTAAGTGTAGTCCATAATACCTATGTACAATGTTGAACATTCACTTGTATATTTCCTTTCATAGTAGGCCAGTTTGGCGTTCAGTGAAATTGCTGTTTGCAGAGAACTTTAACAAAGCCTTGCTGTGTTGTTGTGAATGCATGTAGCTGTGATGTAATGAATTTACCAGAGTTTGCACCCCCCTCCACTCCCCCTCCTCCACACGCTAAGCGTGCTTGCCTACTGGAAAGGGAAAAAAATCTGGAAATCAGAGAGAAATAGTATAAAGTATGTCTATATCGATTTAGGACGGTATAGTGATAACTTTTATGCTTCACCAGATAGAAGACAATTACTAAAATGCCTTTACAACCTAGAAGGTAGTAACTAGGGCAGGGAGGCACGGGAGGCAGAGATTCATGGGAGAGAAAAGACACAGCACAGATGCACAGGAGACGGGTGGAAGAGAAACACGGGAAACAAAGACAGACCGATGAAGGAAAGAGAAGCCTAGGGAGCAGAGGAGCACGGGTGGCAGAGATTCATGGGAGAGAAAGAAACAAGGCAGAGATGCACAGGAGACTGTGGTGCGCTAAACTGAAAACTAGACTTAAACAAGCTCTTGGCATTGCTGTGGGGAGGGGGGAGGAGAAATGCGAGGCACGGCCTGGCGGCCATGAAGTGTGAAACAGGGGGTGGGGGAGCGGATGCCTTTGAAGTGAAGCTCTTGGAGGCGGGCGGGAGCAAATGGCAAGCGCGTGCATGAGCACATGCACTCGACGAAATCCGCGATGGTTTAGCCCTTGGTTTGGCCCCAATACTCTCGTCTATTTATTCCTTGCGGAATATAATAGACGAGACCTAAAAAAAGGGCATATATAGCAATCCTCTCCAAGGGGTGTGGCCTATGTAATTAAGGGTGTGGCTTCAAGCACGTGCACTAAAATCCTGTGTTTCCCATGGAGTGCCACTCGACTAATAATTTGGTGCCTCGATGTGAGCTTTCTATTATATCTTCCAGATATACAACACAACAACAGCCTAAACAAGCCAGAACTATTGGCTTTGCCAAGTTTTGAGGTGAATAATATAAAGGAGAGACAATCATCTTGATGAGAATGATTAGAATTGGAAATGCTTCGATTATGAAACTATGCAAGTGTTATTTAAACACGTCCAAGGTCTGTGGAAGGAGCAGTGGTGTTCAGTGTCTCAACCACTCCTGTTCACCCTTTCACACACCTTTCCTCTGCAGTCTTTTTTCTTAGACATTTACGTCCTTTTCTTCCACAATTTCTGAAATTCTCCATCTGCATATCTCACATCTCATCTCCTTCTTCTTCAGCACTCTCCTTTCACTCTCTCCTCGTGGGTGTACTTCCTCACATCTCCTTCACTTCACCACCCACAAGCATACCCACCCACTCACCATTAAGCACCGACTTTCCTTCTTTTCATCCTGTCAATATTTCTACAGCTGTGCATCTCGTCAGTCACTTTCGCACAGATTCACAATTACACTTGGCACACACAACCACTGTGCTGAGTGCCCTGCAGGGAGGCCAAGGATTGAATGAGCATTTATTCTGAACACTTTTATCACCCACTAGGCTCAACTCCAGAGCTCCTACTTGTGGCCCTTTATAAACACACACCTTTAACCCGAACTCATACAGGCAACCAGAGACAGCTCAGTTCACAGCAGACACCATGTCAGTGTTTCAGAACACTGTGCATAGCAACAGATTCCTAGAGTGAATACATACGTCCACTAACCGGTTTTGAATGTGCTTCTCTGTGCCGTGTTAATTGCATTGAGTAGCGAAACCTTGAGGGGTGCCGCTCGCCTTGAGGTTTCTTCGCCCTGTGTTATCTGCGCGTCGCTACAGGAGTAGCTGACAAGACTTTGTGCAATCTATTGTTCCCAGTGGGAGGAGGAGACCAACTTTGTGGCCGCAGAGGATGCGAGAGGTGCGGCCCGGGACTGCGAGGACCAGCATCCACCACCAACAGCTGGGTCCTCTTCCCGCGTGAGCCGCGCCCCCTCCCAGTGCCACGCCCCCACCAAAAACGCTCTTTACCTCTCGCGGCCCCCGCTACGCGGGTGCCGCTCGCCTTGAGGTTTCTTCGCCCTGTGTTATCTGCGCGTCGCTACAGGAGTAGCTGACAAGACTTTGTGCAATCTATTGTTCCCAGTGGGAGGAGGAGACCAACTTCGTGGCCGCAGAGGAGGCGAGAGGCGCGGCCCCGGGACTGCGAGGACCAGCATCCACCACCAACAGCTGGTTCCTCTTCCCGCGTGAGCCGCGCCCCCTCCCAGTGCCACGCCTCCTCTCATCTAATAGGAACTTAAGCAAGTTCACTAACGCGCACCGCGGGACGCGCGCGGGTCGCAGCCCGGGGCGAAGCCCGGGCAAAGGGCGGGCCCTCTACGGCCCTCCAAGGCCAGACAAGGCTCGGCTTGGCCACTTCCCTGTCGTGTACTAATCAGTTTTTGGAATTCATCCCAATACATCGCAATATCAGGATTACACGCCAGGTATGTCTATGCCCACTGATGATGTTTTACCATCCAGGGTAGGTTCTTCCATTTTGGGCCCACTGGATAAATAATTTATAAAAGCCAAGGCTGAGGTTGACAGAGAGCTGGCCCTGGCAGAGCGCCGTGCTGCTCGACGTCTATCAATTGAGCAACTGAAAAACACAGTTTTGGATCCTGGCATTAAAGTACTTCCTGACGTCCAGTTGGACTACCCAATTCGGGAAAATTCTGATGACGAGTTATTCAATACGGACAACGTTCCTTTAATTTTCCAGTCCAGCTCGTCTCCCAAAGATGATCATTTTACCAGTCACCAACTGGAGCAACCCCTTCCTAGCAGTAACTTAATTATCGATCTTATTGACCTTGATACTCCTAAACCTCCTAACACCCACGAAAGCTCATGTATTATGGAGGCATCTAAATCCTCGGAGGCGGGACAGCGAAGACAATGTGATCTATTCACCTTTAAACACAAAGCCCCCAAATCGTTGAGAGGCCCTAACTCTGTGAAAAGGAAAAAGGTAGTCAATAGATCTCCACCGAAAAAGCGTAGGAAAAAAAGTTTGGGCCAGGCAGATACAACTATCCACAAATTAATGCCCCAAAAGGACTCATTAATGAAAGAATTACATAAAATAGCTGAAGGGGCACCCAACGTTCTTAGAAATACACTGACTGCCCAGGTTCCTCCAACCATAAAAGACTTTGTAGATGCGATGGAGCACCTAATGAAAGCATTACTTATCCCAATAGTGGAGAGAGTAAAGAAATTAGGAACTCAATTGGATACTCTCATAGGATGCCCCACCCTAAACACTTTAATTAGTAAGGATTTGGTAAACCCCCCACCGACTACTAAAGAGAGAGAGAAAGTTACTAAAGAGGTAAAAACGTCCAACTCTGATATAACTACAAAAGTATCAAATACCCCGACTATACCAACACCTACAGCTGCTTTGCGCCCAATAAATAAAGTTTCCTCTGGTCCATCCAAACTGCCCATAGACCCTCGAGCACAGTCAGCTCAAATAAAATCTCTCGTGGACTCGGCAAGAATGGGGAACACCAAATCCACGCGGGATACGAAAAATTTTGTTCAGAAACATAAGAGACCACTGGGTGAGAGACATGTGGATCTACCTCCAGCAGCATCTCACAATGTTATTATTTTAACGGGGGTTCCGCCTTTACCATCTCCAGCAAGATATGAAGACCCTGTCAGCCTCAAAAATAAGGTCATTTATTGGCTAAAAAATAACAGGCCATTGCCACCCCACCTAAACGGTGACATCATCATGGTGAGGAGAACTAGCTGGGTGGGATTACGCCCCAAAGATATTGAGGGCGATGTAATTATAATCACTTTTAAAGATCCTAGAGTCACCAACCACATAATGGCCTGGTTTACAGCTACCAATAAAGGCCCGATTTTACCCAAATCCCTACTATATTTTTATCCAGAAGCCTTAATGCCCCAAAAACCATATCGCTCTACACATTATCATGAGAATCTTATCACCCAATACCACCAAAGATTACCGCGAAATTTCCATTTTCCAGGACAGGGAAAGAGGGGTGATATTTTTCCTACCCACGATCTATATTTGCATAATGGTAGGCCGTGGAGAAATAAAACCCATTTAACTCCTAGATATGACCAAGAGGGCCATGGTAACTGTTTCCCGCTAACAACTCCCACCTGGAATTTTCCCTGCAATAACTATTATGAGCCACTCTATGGTTTGGAGGATATAGACTGACTCTCTGTAGAGAAGGACCAAAGGGTGGAGGGGGAGAACAATGTTAGTATACTCTTAAATGTATCACCCATGAAGAGCTTCCCAAAAAATAGTAAGATATTAAAAGGTCTGGTAAATGGGGCAAATATGCAGTTTTCAGCTCACTGTTCCCCCCCAGTTAGTCAGCGAAATAATATAATTACTTTGCCTACCTGTGTGGAAACTCAAGAACTATCCTCCAAACTACATATCCTTAGCTGGAACTTGGCAGGTATATCTTCAAAAACTACTCAACCAGCATGGCTGGAGGTAGTTAGTTCCTATTCTGTCCTGTGTTTCCAGGAAACTTGGGTGCTTACCCCGATACACTTATTGGGCTTCCAAACCTTTCATTCAGCAGCAATAGAGAGTAACCAGGGCAGACACCGGGGGGGTCTGTGTATATACGTTAGTGTAGACGTGGGACACAGGATCCGGAAATGTGTACTAAGGGACTCTTACCAAATTATAGTAATGGATTTGGGCTCAGCTTTGAGTCTCTTAATCATTAATTTTTATAACAATATCCCCTTAGATCGTTTGGAGAAAGTATTAGATGACCTGTCTCAATCTATTGTTTCGATCAAAGAAATGTGTGGCGGTGAGTGTGTGACAGCATTTATGGGTGATTTTAATTGTCATATCTGTCAAAATATTTCCAGGGGGTGTGTGACTTTTCTTCCCCACACGACAAGGAATTAGAGGACGATATGCCTGATCATTTTGTACATACAAACACAGGGGAATCACTAAATAATTTTATGGCATCCTTTAATTTAGATTTTGCAAATGTCTTATCACTTCCCTTGAAATCATTTAAACCGACATTTCACGGCAGAGCAGTAAATTCTACCATTGACTTTATCCTCTTTTCGAAGATGCATGCCTCCTTCATATCTTGTTGGGACACTCTGGACCATCTTTTTGGCGATCACTATCCTCTGGCTTTAGCCATTGTGTTACCCCTTCCCAGCACTAGCCATGAAAAGCCCGGACCTAACTATGAACAACCTATCAGATTAGGTACACTAAATGGTTATACCCTTAAATGGGACAAAATTAATCCAGCTAATCTTCTTAAAAACTTACTTAAGCTGAGATGGGAGGAGATACACATTTGCTTGTCCATAAATGAACACCCCCAATCTTTCCTGGAAGCCTTCTTGAAAATTCAAGAGAGTCTTAAAACGCTTCTTACAAGACAGTTCAAGCAAGGCCCCATTACCCCAAAAGGGTGGTTTGATAACGATTGTACAAGAGCTCTAAAATCACTGAAGAAAGCTCTTCATACAACACCTAAACAAGTTATGGAGATACGTCAAGCCAGACTCCGATATTATCTTGCTATTAAAAACAGGAAAAACACTTTGAAGGAGGAAGCTTGGCAGACTCTCTTGTCAACAAGTGAAAATCGGGACTCTTCAGCCTTCTGGAAATTTCTAAACACCCCACTCCCATAGACAAAAATATCCGAGAGACATCTGGACCTTGCAATTGGTGGTGATACCTGGGCTGCCCATTTTCAAGAATTATACAGCAAACCTACTTTCGTAAATAGCACCCCTTTGGATTCCATCCTGCCTCCATATTTAACATCTCCATCTAGGAGCAAAAGTATTACTAACATTGTGTTTTCATATGAAGAGGTGATGGAAGCAATAAGGGAGAGTCCGTCCGGTAAGGCACCTGGCCCGGATGCCATCCCTGCAGATGTTTTCAAGGCTGAAATATATATGTGGGCACCAATATTAACCGCTGTTTTGAATTCAGCGAATGTCTCTGGCCAAATTCGAACTTGGGCTGAAGCAATAGTGATATCAATATATAAAAAAGGAGACAGGCACCTGCCATCATGTTATCGGCCTATCTCCTTGCTCGATTCTACGATGAAGATCGCGGGACGAATCATCCTGAAACGTTTGCACAAGTGGACAGAAGAGGAGGATATACTCTCGAGATTCCAATATGGTTTCCGAGCGGGAAGGGGCACAGTCGAGCAGAGCTTGAATTTACATCTTATTATGTCGAAATATGTAGAGATTAAGAGGGGAAGTCTCTACATAACATATATAGACTTAAGCTCAGCTTTTGATTGTGTGGTCCATGACCAACTATGGGAAACTCTTGAGCGTCTAGGGATGGACCCATCAATTCTTGCTTTCATTATGAAACTGTACAAAGATGCTGGTGCCAGGGTGCGATTTGGCTTGAAGGGAGAATGTTCACCAAGGTTCACCATCAATAGAGGGGTTAGGCAGGGGTGCATTTTAGCCCCCCTGCTTTTTTCCCTCTATATAAACGCCATTGGTGAGCATTTAAAAAATAACGAATGTGACTACCCTAAGGTGGGAGGCCAAGCCATCCCAATCTTGTTGTATGCCGATGATGCGGCTATCATCTCACAAACAAGATTGGGGCTACAAAGAGATGTTGCTGCTTTTACCAACTACATGCATGAAAGGGGCTTGAAAGTCAACATTGGGAAGACCTTTTCTATAGCATGCAGTAAGGGTAGAAAGAAAATTCCATGTCCCATATTTATCAAGGATCAAAAACTGGAGACAGTTGACAATTTCACGTATCTTGGTATAAGCATAAACAGGAAGGTACTATGGCAGCCCGCTGTCAAAGCAAGGAAACTTGCCTTTGTTAGAGCAATTGGAGGTATACGTGACTTTGCAAGCAAAATAGGAGGGAGGCCAGTAAAACAACTCATTAGGATATATAAAGACGAGTGTGTTTCTACAGCGATCTATGGGGCCGGCCTCTGGGGTATTGATAATGACATCTCATCAATCCAAGTGGCAGAAAACAATTTCTTAAGATATCTGCTAGCGAAATCAAAAGCAACATCAGTCTATATGATTCATATAGAGCTAGGCCTACCATTTATTACAGATCTAATTAAAGTTGAGCCACCCCTTCTATGGCACAAAATCTGGACTACCACCGAGACTGCTCTAAATCGAGATATAATAATGGATATTCTTAACTTGGAGGGGGCAAAACATATGAAATGGCTAGCATACGTTAAAAAGGTGTTCCAAGACATAGATCGGCCTGAGTATTATACCGACCCAACGACATTGGAGCACATCTCAAGGAAAAAACTGAGAAAGACCCTATTGGATCACCTGGAAGCCAAAAGATGGGTGACTCAGAAATTAAATAAATCAATCCAGGCCTATCAAAGGATCACCATGATTAAGGGGTTACAGCGATATCTTTCCACTGACTATTCCTGTTTCACAAGAATGTTGCTTACAAGATAACTTTTCCGATATGTAATGATTGGTCGCGAAATTTGGGCCTATGTCCCTGTGATCATACTTCTGTTCAATCAAACATTCATTCTATATTATTTTGTACCTATTATACTACCCCTAGGAAATCCTTATTGAGACCTTTGCTGAAAAGGTGGGGACTAAGGTCTTGCAGAGATGCCCTGGAACGTTTACAAGAGCTAGAGGACAGGGATGTCATATGCAAAATGGAATATTTCTTAAAATTACTACTTAAATTTAGAAACTCGTTAGCAGGGACAACTTGATTCGGCAATCAGCTAAAGATCCTATTGTATATTAGCCTGCTTTTAACATTGTGTTCTTCTTAAAATTAATTCTCATGAAAAAGTCTTTTAAACTTTATATCTTTTTTCTTTTTGATAATCATGTGTTATAACTGCAAAATGGTTTTCTTTTAACCAATATTATGAATGCATTTATGATATTCAATGTAAATATCGAATAAAGCTTATTTTGATTTGATTTGATTTGAGTAGCGAAACTTAAATGGTAGTAGTAATGCAATAAGCAAGGCAAAAATACAGAGAAACGGAAACTTTTCGAGGCAGTGTGTAAAGCATTGGCACATAACCAACAGTAATACATTGAAGACACTACAAAAGGACACCACACCAGTTTAGAAATATATCCAATAATTTTATATATCTGAAACAAGACCAAAAACAATAAAAAAAAATCCACCATACAGTCCTCAGAAAGCTTCAATAATTAAAATAAACTTGAAATACAGTTCCTTGAAGTCGATAGCTCCGTCTGGGGCTATCACAGAGTCGTGAAAAACATATCCAAACAGTTCTGGCTGACCGTGGCATCGTGAGCCAGCTACGGTGTCGGGAAGACCCGCAAAACAGTACCTTTCGAAATGTAGGGCGTCTCGATGAGCCTTGTAAGGCCGGCATGCGCAGGCATCGGTTCCGGAGATCGGTGCAGGAGTCGTCAGGCCCTTGAAGTCACACGTGTTGCAGATCGAACGCCTTGCGGTTGAAGTCAGGAGTGTGGGCATCTGCAAGTGTTGGGCTGTGGTTGGAAGCGCAGCGGTGTGGCATGCGGTGCCTTCAGGTTGTGGTGCAGGCAGCGGCTCGGTGACGGTCATCCAGCGTCTTTGTTGAGACCAGGGTGCAAAGTGATGCGGTGTTCATCGCGGTGCTGGCAGGTTATAGTGCAAGCAGCGACGTCGTCGTTATTGAAGCGCTGTCGTCGACTGACAAACTGGAGTCGATGGCGCCGGCGAGCCATGGCTGTGGTGGAATGAGGATGGTGCACGTGTGACTTACGAGCAGTGCTGTCAAACCACAGTGCAAGAAGTGGCGTCGATGACAACTTGGAGTAGCGGCATCTGGGATACCAAGCCGGCGTCATGAAGCACGGCGTTGCGAAGTGCGTGGATCACAAGTCACTCTGCAAGCAGCGGCTCAGTGGTGCATCGGTTGGCGTCGGTAAGACCAGGGTTGCGGTGCAGCGTGCAGTGGTACCCTCTGCGTTGCCTCCAGGACACGGAGTGACTGCTGTGAAGTAGATGCCGCTGAGTTGCTTTTTCTTCTGTTGCGATTCATAAAGGGGGTGGTGATGGACAGAGTATCTGAATTAAGCAGAACACTCCTACCCATGTCAAAAGATCAGGGCTTGATCCATCACCGTTTTTTAGCTCACTGCACCATCCCAGCTCAGAACCTGGCTACATGCAAATTAGTCTGACCCTGGCCCAGTGCATCATGGGAACAGGGCAGACCAAACTTTTTTTCTTCTGTTGCTGCACAAAACACACAGTCCCCAGTGCAGATGGCAGAAGAAGTCTTTGCTGTTCCTGAGACTTCTTGAACAGGGGCCAAGCTCTATCTCAAGTCCTCAACTCAATAAAGAAGCTGCAGAAAGTTTAGTCCAGTTCTTTCACTGCCCAAGACAGAAGCAGCGACTGCAGGCCAACACAGCAAAGTGGTAGTCCCTCCTCACAGCTTCTCCAGCTCTTCATCTTGGCAGTCTTCTTGGTCCAAAAGAGTTCTAAAGTTCTGGGGTCTGGGCTCCAATATTTACACTCAAAATTCCTTTGTTCTCTCAGGCAGAGAGTGTCTGTGCTTAGTCCAAACCAGTTTGGTCCTCTCTGACCCAGTTTCCAGGCAAGAGCGGAGACAGCATTGTCTGCAGCAGACCAGGCTCATTCAGGTGCAAGGAAATCTCCTCCCACTACTCTAAATGCAGCCCAGGTCTATTCAGCTCAGTCCTGACTCATCCAGACTCTCTAGAGCCACTGCACATCCCCATTCCATGTCACTCCAAAGCTAGACAGTCAATACACATCCTTAGCAGAGGCACACAGGATGGTTAAGCAAGAAAATACCTACTTTCTAAAGGTGGTATTTTCAAACGCAAAATGTAAAAATCACCTTTTACTAAAAGATGCATCTTCAGATTCTGAGTTCAGGCATGCTAAACTTTATTTTCCTATCTGGTCCCAATTGGAAGTTATATATATATATATAAGATGTTGTAAATTAACTCCCATGCTTTCCTATTGTCCAGATAGTATTTCAATAATGAAAAACGAAATTGGCAGCATTTCACTATCAGGACAAGCCACACCCACCAGGACATGTCCTACCTTTCACCTACACTGCAGCCTGCCCACAAGGGTACCTTGGGCCTACCTTAGGGGTGACTCACATGTAGGATAAGGGTTAGGGCCTGGCACGTGGGTGCACTTGCCAAGTCAACATGGCAGTACTAGACTGTACACAGACACTGCAGTGGCAGGTCTGGGTTACCTTTGAAGGGCTGCTTGTGTGGTTGGCACAACCAGTGCTGCAGGCCCACCTGCAGCATTTGATTACAGGCACTGGGCACACACAGTGCAAAGTACTAGGAACTGACTAGTACATCAAATAACCAATCATGAAATAACCAATCCATAACAACAATTAACAACAGGAGCACTAGCACTTTAACACTGAACAGCAGTGAGGAAGTGTTCAAAGACACTAAACCAAATAAAACAGAGTCAAAACCGGAAGGTCAGGAAGCAAAAAGACAGGGGAAGTACACCAAATGATGCCAAGTCTAACACTCGCCCGGGGATCGCATCAAATGCTGAACCAGGAGTGGCTGCTGTAAAAGGACAAACACAAGTACCAGAAGCAGAGAAATTAAGTATCAGTGCAGTCCAAAGCCCTGGTGCAGCACATGCTGAACCAGGACTGGCAGCTGTGAAAGGAGAAGCAAAAGTACCCTGAAGAGAGCGCTCATAAAGTCCTTGACAAGCCTGTTGGACCGCAAGGACAATTGGCCAGACAGACGTCTGTACCTGGCAATGAACGTCAAGTGTACCTTCATGGATGATTGAGAAAGACCTGATTGTGGTGTTGAGGAAAGAGGAGCACACGACTGAAGCACACCATGCACAGAACCTCTTCCATTTCGCTGAGAAGCACTTGAGGGTAGAAGGAGCTCGGGCTTTTTCAAGTATTGACTTGATTCGGCAGATATTGCCAGAGCTCTGAATTCAGAGTGGTGGGGAGCCGAGCCGACAACCAAACAGTGGGAATCTGTGGGTAAAGCACCTGACCATGGTTCATTGGGAGGAGATTCTCTGCTGGTCGAAACTGAATAGGAGAGTGATGGTGATGCGGCTCGGAGTACCAGTACAGTCTGGCCCACGCTGGGGCAATGAGAATGAGATGACACAGTTCTTGTTTAATTTTTTATACAATCCTTGAAATGAGAGGGAACGGGGGAATGTGTAAGTAAACTTCCCAACCCAGGTTGGTGGTATTGTCTGTAGTTGTGGATTAATGGGATGCTGGATTACGTCATCCCTAGAATAAATGTATATGTCCTACTGAAACTGACTTTTTTAAAGACAGGAGAAGTGTTATCTTTTGTAGACGTGAAATCCTTTGTGCTGTGGGAAAGGCCTTTGTAAACTTTGCATCCAGGACTGCGCCTAGGAAAACCAGTGACCTTGAACGGATGAGAGATGATTTTTACTTGTTGAGGTGGAGCACTAGGGACTGCAAGAGCTGCATGCAGGCTTCTGTAGACTTATTCGCTAACTGGAAGGATGAAGCCAATCGTCCATGTAGGGGAAAACCTGGTGGCGGGATCATCGGAGAAAGACTGCCATCGGGGCCATGCATTTGATGAAGACTCTGGGTGCTGTCTTCAAGTCAAATGTTAACACCTTGAATTGACAGTGGCACCCTGCCACTTCAAACCTGATAAACCTGAAATGTAATGCCTGATTTAGAGATAGGATTGCCTTTTTGTGGTGGCGAAAAAGCAACAAAAAGCTGCTTTGTTTATCGAAAATCTTTTGTTCTTTCTAACTAATATAGTAGAGCTCTTCCAACAGCTAGTGTGTGTAGAGCTCGTTCTGATACAGAATCAGGATGAGGAAAGAACATAGGGAGCTCAACAGATTGATTTGAAAAGCAGAAACCACTTAATGTAGAAATTTGGGATTGGTTCGAAGAACCACCTTGTCTTTGTGAAGTAGAAAGAAAGGTTTTTGGATAGTTAGTGCCTGGAGTTTGCCAACTCTCCTTAGGGAATTGATTGCAATAAGAAAAGCAACCTTCCATGAGAGGTATTGCAATTCACACCTGTGCATTGGTTCAAAAGGTGGACCCATTAGCCTCGTAAGGACTATGTTCAAGTTCCATACTGGTGCAGGTGGAACTCTAGGCGGTATTACTCTCTTTAGTCTTTCCATAAAGGCTTTTATCACTGGTACTCTGAATAGAGGTAAGTGTTCTCTGTTTTGTAAGCATGCAGCTACTGCTGCTAAATGCAATTGAATGGATGTTTACCCTAATCCTGATTGCTGCAAGTGTAAAAGATAACAGATGAAGTTTTGTACTGAAGCATCACGGGTATTGATGTTGGTATTGTTACAGCATATAACAAATCGTTTCCACTTTGCTGCATAACACACCCTAGTAGTAGATTTCCTAGCCTCGTTTAGGATTTCATACAGTCTGGCGGCAAATGTAAGTAACCAAACTCTATGAGTTCAGGAGCTAAATCGCTAGGGTGAGTTCCTTGGGATTTGGATGCCTGATTCCTCCATGGCTCTGAGTAAGGAGACTGGAGTTGAGATGCAGCTTTTGGTGTGGAACTACTGACAGTTCCAGCAGGGTGGTGAACCAAGGTTGACATGCCCATGTGGGAGCTACGAGAATGAGTTTGAGGGATGATTGTGTGAGCTTCTGACTACCAGCAGAATGACTGGGAGAGGCGGAAAAGTGTAGGCAAATAACCCTGACCAGTTCATCCATGAGGCATTGCCTTTGGAGAGCGGGTATGGGAACATGGAGGCTAAGTTTGGACATTTTGATCTGTGGCTAACATGCCTATGTGAGGAGACCCCCATTCCTGAAAGTAGGAAAGAAGGATTTGGGGATGAAGTTCCCACTCGTGAATTTACTGCCTCTGTCTGCTGAGAAGATCTGTAATTTGATTGTTTACTTCTGGTAGGTGTTCTGCTCGGAGATACTTTTTTGTGATGTACGGCCCATTTTCAAATGGCTTGTGCTAGGCGTGACAGTTGGAGAGAGTGTGCCCCCCCCTGTTTTGTATGTAATACATAGCAGTCATGTTGTCTGTACGGAATAGGACATTTTCGAGTATTAGAGGGGGTTTGAAAGGCTTTGAATGCTAGAAACACTGCTAGTAGCTCTAGGTGATTTATTTGGAGGCTCCTGTAGTTTAGACTCCATAATCCTTGGATTGTGTGACTTTGTAGGTGCGCAACCCAACCAGTGAGCGATGCGTCTGCTATTAGCACTGTCTGTGGAGCAGGGTCGAGAAAGGGACGCCCTTTGGATATATTTTGAGGGTTCCACCACTGCAGAGAGTGATGGGTTCGGCCGTCCACCAACACTATAGCAGTTATTTGGCCCTACGACTAGTTCCACTGATTTGCTAAGCATTTTTGAAGGGGATGCATGTGAAGTCTTGCGTGGGGAATAATTGTAATGCAAGACGCTATCAAGCCTAGCAGTTGCATGAAGACCCTTGCTGGCAATGATTGTTTGGGCTGAAATTGAGTGAGAAGGGACTGAATACTGTGAATCCTGGCTGTATTGGGAGAGGCTAGAGCTTTCTGAGTGTCTATTGTGGCTCCCAGTATGTGTGTTGGAAGGCTGTAAATGAGACTTCAACGCATTCACTGTAAGCCCTAGTTGGTGTAGTAAGTGAATAGTGGTGTGAGTGTGTTGGAGACACATTAAGTAAGTGCTGGCTTTGATGAGCCAGTCGTCCAGGTATGGGAGACATGGATGTGTTGGCTTCTCAGTTGTGCTATGACTCCTGCCAGAAATTTTGCAATTACCCTGGGAGCAGTGGTGACTCCAAATGGTAGCACTTTGAATTGGTAATGGTAACCCGCTATGATGAAGCTGAGGTATTTGCGATGAGCGGGATGAATTGGAATGTGAAACTATGCGTCTTTTAAGTCTAGAGTAGTAGTAGTAGTAGAAACAAGCTTTATTTCGATATATTAAACATATCTTAAAAAGCATTACATAACAAAATAAAAACAATAAAATCTAGATGCATTCAATAACATACTGTTCATTAATGCAGACAACAAATAAACCATAAATTAAAACCGTACAACTTAACATTGTATCGGGTACAGTGAATATTTATGGGAGACTCAAAAGCCTAGAGGATCTAAACCGCCACGCCCAACCAAGAAATTTGGCCAGACAACAAGCAAACAAGGGGCGGGGATCTGATCTTAAAATTCGTATGGCCTCCAGATGAGATCTGGTGACAAGAGTCCTGCAAAGTGGCTTCAGCCAAACGCGGCGAGGGACTGTATAGGCTGAACATTCGAACAGTAAATGAGGGACTGACTCAAGCCTATTTACACAGAAAGGGCAATACAATGTTGTTTACATCGGTGTTTTCCAGTTAAAAGTCAATTCTCCCACTGGCAATGAGCCCACCCTAAACTTAAAATAGAGTGCCCTATCCCAAGATTTGGAAATCATATCTATGTATGGTTCACGAAAAGGGACCTCCTTAACCAGCAAAAATTCTACAGTAGTTCTGCACAGTTTAGAGTTGCAGTTTCTACCATCCGTCACCCATGCCCAGTATAGATTCTTTAGGATCAGTTTGGGCGGGGCAGTTCTATTAACCCAAGCATCCTCAAGGCCCAGGTCGCAAAGAAGGCACTTGACTTCTTTTAGCCAACGGACCTTATGCCAGCCAGGTGTTGAGAGCAGTTCCCTAAGGCCTTCGGCATAGCTAGACAATTCTGGTACCCTCCAAATTCGTGCCCATAGGAGGAGGGGGCGCCACCTCGCCTGGTCACTTATTGGGCGAGTACCAGCATCTAAGAGAAGTGGGAGGGATGGTGTGCTATGCGGTAAGCCCATAAGGTCTTTGTGGAATTTGTTTTCCGAGCGGGTCAGAAAGTCTACTTTCTGAACACCCCACAATTCAGACCCATACAAAGCTGCACTCACCCCCCTTGCCTTATAGATGTCCAGTACAGGACCTATGGGTTTAAGTGAAGAGGTGCGTTGTTCCTTCAAAAGTGCCCCTACCACCCTCTTATGGGTCAACAATATCTTTTGATGGTGAGGTTTCCAACTCATGGAATCACATAGGCGAATGCCTACATAGTCGAACTCTTTTACCCTCTCAAGTATGACAGAGTCCAAGGAAGGTGGGATAACAGTTTTCCTAGGAGGGTTTAAGACTAGGAACTTAGTTTTACCTACATTAATAGCAAGACCCCTAATGTCACAAAAGTTCTTAAAACTAGTGAGAAGGCGTTGCAAGCCTACTGGGGTTTTTGAGATCAGGAGGGTGTCATCAGCAAATAGGAGGGTGGGGATTTTCCTACCAGCCAGGGAAGGTGCGTCTGCTGGTTGTTTGAGAAGATGCTCCACCACTCCGTTAACATATAATGAAAACAGAGTGGGAGCTAGCACACAACCCTGGCGGACACCCCTATTTACAGGGATACGTGATGTTTTTTGACCCTGGTCACCCCACCTGATCTGTGCAAAGTTGCTCTCATGTAATTTTATGAGCAAGTTTAGTAGGTATGAGGGGATTCCCATAGCATGGAGGACACTCCACAATTGGACACGCGGGACCAGGTCAAAGGCAGTCCGCAAGTCTATAAATGCAAGGTACAGACTGCCCTTGCCCAGTAAAACCACTTTCCAATAAATCATTAGTAACCGGAATGTCTGTTCGATGGTCCCCGTTCCGGATCTGAAGCCAGCCTGGAAGTCCGAAAGTATTTGCTTTTCCTCGACCCACAGCAAAACTCTTCCTAGGACTACCTTGCCAGCTACCTTCTGCGTGGAGTCCAGCAAGCTGATTGGGCGGTAATTTGCGGGATCGTCCCGACTCCCTTTTTTAAAAATTGGGACGACCTCCGCACCCCTCCATGAGTCGGGTAAGCGCCCACCCTGCAAGGCAGCATTTAAGAGTAAGGCAATGAGTCTGCTCCACTCTTCTGGGTTAGCCCAAAGTAGATCACCTGGGATTCCGTCGGGTCCCGCGGCCTTATTCGGGACCAGGCACTTAATCGCCCCCTCTACTTCCTTGGCGAAGAAGCAATTATCCTCGTCATACTGTTCAGGACATTCAGTGTGCGGCAGATCCAATGAACTGACTGAGGGACCCCCAGATAAGGAGTAAAGCTGGAAAAAATGGGTAAACCACGCCTCCTCAGTTATGTTACATGTCAATTGGGAATCAACGGGTTTGTTTCTTGCTCTCATCAATTCCCAGAAGCCCTTCGAGTCTTTCTTGGAGCTGGCCGCCATTAGGTCAATCCAGAATTTAGTTTCGTAGTCGACCCTAGCCATATCTAGTGCCTTTTTGTAATCTTTCCTGGCAAGGCTGATGTGACCAGGAACTTTGGCTTTCACTGCTCTAATGAGTCCACGTTTTGCAGAGCGACAGGCTGAAGAAAAACAGCACGCGCCACTCTTGGGCGCGCCTCTTTTCTTACCCCTTGCACCTGGTGGATGGATGGTAAACAGTTCGCCTAGTGCTTTAGTTGTTTCTATAAAAAGTTTCGGGGCATCAGAACTACTAAGACCCGGAGAGTCCAACCGCAGCTTCACAGTAGACATTATAGATTTGGCTAGTGTCATCCTTCCCTCATCCGCGGCAACCTTCTTCCATTTTAGCCGCCTACCACAGTTCGAGGGGTGTACTTCGTGCGTTGATTTCCATGTGTGTAATGGTGGGATTGGGGTTGTACCCTTCCAGGGGGGAGTCAGAGTCAGGGCTATTGGGTTGTGGTCACTATCAGTAGTAGCCAAGACCTCCATGTCATGAAAAAGTGCCCAAAGGCTATAGTTCAGCAATATATAATCGATCCGTGAAGTGTGGCCCACCCTGTTGTATGTATGTTCCCCTTGGGAGTCAGACTTGGATCTGCCATTAGTTGCCCTAAGACCAAATTCCAGACATAGGGCATTAAGGTCTATAGCGCTCTGTGTCCACTTTTTGATGGGTGGGAGAGAGAGCGGTGGAATACCTCTCCTAATGTCTTCTTCCCAAATATCTAAGATATCCTCGCTGGCAAGTGGTTCGAAGGAACAATTAAGACCCCCCGCCAGTAGGACAAAGGAGTCAGCCTTGCAGGGTCCGAGCTCCTCCTCTATACCTATGTGTGGTAGCATGGAGGCTCCACCCCTTGCTCCCCTTAGATAGATGTTGAAGACTTCTAACATTTTCCCCCATGGCATTTGATTGAGATTCTCTGTAAATCAGGTGATTTTGTGGGTATGTGCCTGATAGTCAACCCCAACGAAATGCTAACCCAGATTAAAAGGCCACCTGACGGGCGGCCTTTACTGCCAGGTGGTTGGGACGCAGGGACAAAGTAGGTAGTATAACCCACCCTGTGCCTTGGTTCCAGGCACCATGTTTCCTGCAGAAGGCAAATCCCAAAGGATTCAACAAAAGAGTTCCAGTCAGGAATGTCGATGTTACGTGCAAGACCTGCTACATTCCAGCCGAGAACCCTCAACACTGGCCTACCAACCTCCCTCGGCCCTGATATGGATGCAGACACATGGGATTTGGGAGCGGGGCAAGGGCTTCTCACTACAGAAAGTGACAATGGATCCTCATCATCTTCCCCCAATAGGATTTGTTTATCCTCCACCCTTACAGACTTGATTTCCTGCAGATTGTGATAACTGGCAGCATTATTTCTATGGCCAAGGAGGGGGACTAGTGGCTGTATTGTTGGGGAGGTCTGGAGCAAGGTACTTGGAGCATGGGCTGTCTTGTTGGTAAGGTTACACAACACCCCATGCTCAGCCGGAGCATCCACAATTAATTGGCCAGAAGAGTTTAGTTCGACTGGAATAAGTTCTAGGTTGCTAGCCATTGGCCCATCTACATTGATTTCTAATCCTATAGATGGACTGCTCCTGGTTAGATTGCTCTCAAGAGGCAAAGAATCACTAGTCAGTGACGGCAGAATATCCTTAGCATCTAAAGTTGATCCCAAGGATATAGGGAGTCAATCCACCTCTTCCAGGCAGCCAAACCTATTAGAGGTAGATGCTCCAAGCCACCCTCTATTTGGACCTTGCCATCCGTCTCTCACCCCACCACTAGCTGGGTATCCCACCAATGTCCAATCCCCCCCGTAGTTTGAGTGAGGACGGGGAGGATAGAAGAATGGTAATGATCTAACTACAATGGATGAGTACTCGCCACATTTATTCCATGAACATACATGTTGGGCTGTATGTGGATCTTCAAATGACACTACGATACAGTCACCAGGGATAGTTTTACGTGAGGGACCTATCCAGGGGACTCTACGCACCATTAGAACTTTACTTCGCAGGTGGTTAGGAATCGGTCTCTTTGGGGGAGTGATAGAGGGATAGTGGTAGTTGATGGAGCGATCAGATCAATATCTGATGCACTAGTAATTTTGTTATCCTGGCAGCTAAGGCTTGCCAGGGTCAAAATACTCTTTTCTACCACTAGAAGATGATTCTCTATCCATGCAAGTTTCAATTCCAGGGGAATTAGAAGTTTTTTTAGAGTTTCCCAAACTATTATCAGGAAATCCTCTTTCCCCTCTTGCTCACCTAATTGGACCCCGTTATCCTCTTTTGCGGGGTCTATCTCGATGGTGTCCAAAACTGGGCAATTCTCATCTACACTAGGTAGCTCGTGCACAGGGGAAACAACCCTTCCTTCTTTTCTGTATATGGGCAGGTTTCTGCCAATAGAACAGTGTGCCTTAGCAACTTTAGCCTTCTTGCGTGAATAGGTAGATCTTGTGTTACGTTTTCTTTTGTGTACTGTACCCTTTGTGTTTGTATGCAGGGAGTTCTCCTGCATCTCAGTTAACAATGGGGTATTAACAGCAGATGGTCCGTGGTCAAGTTCAGTAACAACACCAGGAGAATTCTGGATAGAATGCTGGTGGGAAGGGCCAGGAGACAGTAATATCACGGGTGATGGGGTTGGGTTGTAGTGGACATCGACCTGCGTTTTGATGAGTCGTGGGTTGGAGGGTCGCTCCGGGGTTATTGCAGTCGCTATATGGCCTAGGGAAGATTTTTTAGACAGGGCAAAGTCTTGTGACAATCTTCTGGCTGCCTCTAAGTCTAAGGAAACACGATTTTGCATTTTAGTGATTTCATTATCTATTGCAGTGTTAGTTCTAGTAATAAAATCATCAAGCGTTCCATTCAGCATCTTACCACCCTTTGCGGCCTTACTTCGACTTGCCCGCGAACACATTTTCCTAAAGGAAGTTACTAAGCACTAATTACAGGTAGAAATAGGAAGGATAGTACCAAATAGGACAAGGAAAACAAAAAGGGTAAGGCCCAGTCCAGTCTCTCAAGTCCTCGAACGGCCTCAAACGGCCCGCCCTTTGCCAGGGCTTAGCCCCGGCCTTGGTCCCGCGCGTCCCGCGTGCGCGTACTGTGGCGTGTTAAAGTAGGTATGAGAGTGGGCGGGAAGAGACACCAGGTGCGATGGGTTGTCAAAGCGCGTTGCCTCCTGGGCCTCGCAGTCCCGTCCCCTGCCGGCGTGCTGGTTTCAATCCCGGTGGTATGCTCCAGAAAGGGCTTCGGCGTGTATCACAGTCTCTCTAGCAAACGTGCAAACTGGCAAGTACAGCAAATGGCTGCGAGCGGCTCCCGCGGAGCGGGGGCCGCTAGCCGTAGGTAGCCTGGCGCTGGGGGGGCGGGAAGAGACACCAGGTGCGCTGGGTTGTCAAAGCGCGTTGCCTCCTGGGTCTCGCAGTCCCGTCCCCTGCCGGCGTGCTGGTTTCAATCCCGGTGGTATGCTCCAGAAAGGGCTTCGGCGTGTATCACAGTCTCTCTAGCAAACGTGCAAACTGGCAAGTACAGCAAACGGCTGCGAGCGGCTCCCGCGGAGCGGGGGCCGCGAGCCGTAAGTAGCCTGGCGCGGGGGGGCGGGAAGAGACACCAGGTGCGCTGGGTTGTCAAAGCGCGTTGCCTCCTGGGCCTCGCAGTCCCGTCCCCTGCCGGCGTGTTGGTTTCAATTCCGGTGGTATGCTCCAGATAGGGCTTCGGCGTGTATCACAGTCTCTCTAGCAAACGTGCAATGTGCAAACTGGCAAGTACAGCAAACGGCTGCGAGTAGACATAAAGTCGCCCTGCTGTAGAAGTGGGAGCACTTCTTGAAGTGTTACCATGTAGAAGTGCTCTGACAGTATGCAGAGGTTTAGTTCTCTGAGATCTACATAGGTCTCAAGGAGCCGTCCTTTTTGGGAATGAGAAAGTACAGGGAGTACAAACCCGTCCCTTGATGTTGTAATGGCACAGGTTTTATGGAAAGGAGAGACTGTACTTCTTGTTGAAGTAGATGTAAATATTCTGGTGACATTTTCTGAGAGCGTGGTGGTATGTTTGGAAGATTGTTGGTAGCTTCAGGCAATAACCATGTTGGATAATTCCTAACACCCATTTGTCTGTGGTGATAGATAGCCAAATTGGAAGGAAATGTAGAAGACGTTCCCCGATAGGTGTTAGACGATCAGGGGGAAGTGTAGGCAAGTAACTAATTGTTGGGGAAGGGCGAATTATGCGGTGCAGAACCCTTGCCTCAACCTTCATTGTTGTAACCTCTATATCCTACTCTAAAGAAACCGCTTGTAGAGGAAGATTGATTGTTGCCTTTGTAAGAGGTGGCGTACTGTCTGAGGACATAGTTTTAGACCCCCCACGGGAGTAGGAGCGACGAACGGAGCCCCAATTAGAGGGAGACTGCAGAGCTCCCATAGACTTGGCTCCCTTTGTGTCTTTTTTCATTTTTTCCAATGCTTTATTTTTTAAGAGATGTTCCTTGACCAGATTTATATTTTTTATCAATTCTGGGGGTGAGAATGCGAGCCCGCACAGGATCTTTGAAGATGTTGTCAGCATGTCTCATCCTGTCTTTATGCATAGGCAGAGTGTGACTAGCCCTATGTATGGTCCTGAGCGTTTCAAAGAGGAAATCTTCCTCTAAAGATTCCTTGTGTAACTGCACCCCATGATATTCTGCAGCTCTGGCAAGTAATTCTAGATGTCCTACATTGTCGTCAGGAGGGGATGACTTTGCAGCGTAAAGCTCTGGATCGTTATCTGTCGGTGAATCTGTGTGATAATCCTTACAGCGGGACCCAACACTAGATGGCGGGATTATACAAAGCATGAAATCTACAGCTCACATGCCTCGAACAAAGTGTTTTGCTTTTTTTCAAATATGTGGTGCATAAATATTATAATACACGGGCGTCTTCATTTGGAAAAACAATAAAAAAGGTAAAAGAAACCTACTTATGCTGCTGGCACTTCTACTCCATCAGTTTCTAGAGTGCGGAGACACTCTTCTGTCCTGACACCATCATTGTGGAGCATCTATTCAAATATCTAACCATGTGCTATTATTCTAGCGCTATAGCTGTATGCTGCTGGAGGACTCGAGTTGGTGCATTGTCCTCAGGTCCAAATACTGGTCCCGCTGCAGATGTGGACACCTCTCCCTCATCTTTTTGTTGCTGCCTATGATACATGGCCCTCCTACGTGTGCAGGCCTGATGTTCCAAAAAAGTACCTTTTAGGAGTCTGATAGTAAAGGCAACAATGGTAGCTGACACCTTTATTTTCACCAGGTGGTATGGTGAAAATTCCCAAACCACAGACTCCTTAGATATTCTAGTAGTCTCATTTTAATTTGCCGGTTTTCTCTTATACCCAGCATGCCCTGTTTAAACTCGATCTCTGCTAGAGGGCTATTGTGTGCGATGGGTTTTTACTTTTCTCAGCCACAGGTTACTCATCAACCTGGGCCCCTTTTTCCTTTTTTGAGTCTTTGAATCATCTCTAAGAAGTCTGAGTAAATTCGGCTCTATAGCCTCTATATATTCTATATCTATAAATGATATCCCTCAGTAGTCCTAGGAACGGAGGTCCTAATGCCCTATCTCCTCTCTTTTCACATGAGCCTACGAGCCCAGCCTTTCTCAAATACAGCCCGAAACAATAGAGCTGTCTTTACTGGTAAATCTCCATGACGTTTTTCTTATATATATTTCCTTATCTGTACGCACCACCCGAATAACCTTATGCTATTGTCTGTAGGTGCACCCCCACCCTCACCGTTGTCCTGATGAAGACCCCGCCCACATTGCGTGAAATTGGCTGTTCCGTTTAGGGGTCGGAACGTCGACACTTCTGTATACTTTTGTCAGACAGATATGACAGAGAATTTTTTATCTGTAATTGTGTTATGTCTTGACATTCAATGATTGGACAATAATACTGTCTGGATAGTATGCAATTATCTTTTTGATGTATATATGCTTGCACCACTGTCCTTTTTCACAATCCTTCCCATATACCTATCACTTCACTCCTCCGTGCACCTGTTTCTTAAAGAATATATCCATTTAGGATTTGTTTTATATTTCATGAATTGATTAATTCAAATACTATGATGCAATTAAAGCATATCCATTGTTGAAAAGAATATATGGTGGTGTCGGACTTTGATTAGATTCTAATGATTGACACGCTCTATTGATTTATCTGTTTTATTTGATCTCCACTGGGACATTATCTCGCAGGTATATTTTACTGAACTAACTATAACTTGTTCCGCCGCCATGAACTGCTTATGAGATCATATATTACCTCACTCCTGACATGTTTGATGACATCACTGATGAGATCTAAAATTACATCATTTATGACATCACAGAGGGCCAGGGTAGGCGAAGCAAAAAGGAGTGTGAGAAAGAATAGCAAAAAGGTGATAAGAGAATTTGGAGCTGGGAGAGGGAAGAAGCACACAGGCGAGAAAGAAATACAGGCAGGAGTTGCACACGCAGACGAATGCATCACAGATGGGGGTGGGGAACAAGCAAATGGGCAAGAGAAATAAATGCAGGCGGGTTGCACACGAGGGAAAATGCATCACAGAGGGGGCGAGGAAGAAGCACACCGGCAAGAAAAAGCAGAGAGGGAAAGAGATGCACCCTAGCCTGGAAAACACATGCACACTCTTATAGTGTGAATAAGTGATACCTGATAAAAGAAGCAGTGTAATGATGTAGTAATGTGTCCATGCTCCATGAAAGAGATGAAAGCCCACACAAGCTAATTAATGAGACGCAATCAGATGGGAGTGACAATGAAGCCAACCAATGGTAAGCAATGAGTGGCTCTAACCCCACTGTAACCATGCAACACGTCTCACAACAGAGAGTGCATGTGCTGTCTCAGACGCCAACCAATGGTAAGCTATGAGTCACTTGAACCCCGCTGTAACCATGCAATACGTCTCACAACAGAGAGTGCATGTGCTGTCTTAGACGCCAGACACCAACCAATGGAAAGCAATGAGTGGCTCTAACCCCACTGTAACCATGCAATACATTTCACTACAGAGAGTGCATGTGTCTCAGATGCCAGACCTAAAAATGGCAAACATTATTCATATTGAAGGAAATTCAACAGGTTCTTGATTGGCACTAGATTTTAAATAATGTTGACTGGTTGCATGGGCTCCCCTTTAGTATAGCGTCCGATCATTGTTCACATATTCCATATAATTTTTGGAATGGCTTTTTCCATAAAATGATCTAATTGTTAGAGATGACCACAATACAAGTACTTGCTTGCACCGATTGAGGTGAAATACTTTGAAATTTGAACTTTGAACTGTTCTTGAAATTACTTGAACTGCACAGACCACGATGCAGTGGGGCGATACGGCGGAAGAGGTCAGCGGTGTACTCCCAACTCCGGTATCCACTTTTTCTTGGCTCCCGGTAGCCATGTAAGCTGACGAGCTTGTTGGAGATGCACCTGCGCGCCAGAGGGGCAACGAGGCCCGTGACGGATGTTTGGCGACCTGTTCTGCAACCCCGAATATATCTCTACTGATGAGGGAATCAATCCCGAAACACGAGCTAGGCTCGTGTCCAGATGCCGTATTACCACTGTCAAGGAACTGATTATTGTTTGCAAAACTCCCCCTAATGAACTAGTTTGTTACAAATTTTATAAATTTTTAAAACCTTTTTTATCTTTGTATTAACATGAGAACTTTTAAAAGCTGTAAGAATTAAATTTTATACACATTTTTTGTGGTCCTCAGTGGAGTACCAAACCAAATAAAATAAACTTGATCTAATTGTTGGCATCCACCAACAAGACGGGCTATCCTTGCTGCCTTCATAAAATGCTTCCTGATGGCCCTCCTTGCTCAAAGACTCATGGACAATGGTGACCCATCATCAGACCCTAACCAGCGCCCAGAGACATTGACTCTCCTTTCCCAGAGACTCAAGGATGATGACGACTCATCAGCAGACCCTGACCAACGCACAGAGACATCGATCCTCCTTGCCCAGAGACTGATGGACGATGGAGGCTCATCAGCAGAACCCGACCAGTGCACAGAGACGTGGACCCTCCTTGCCAAAAGACTCATGGACGATGGAGGCTCATCAGAAGTCCCCGATCAGCGCACAGAGACATCGACCCTCCTTTCCAAGAGACTCATGGAGGATGGAGGCTCATCAGCAGACCCGACCAGCGCACAGAGCATTCGACCCTCCTTGCCAAGAGACTCACGGAAGATGGCGGCCCATCAGCAGACCCCGACCAGCAGACAGAGACGTGGACCCTCCTTGCCCAGAGATTCATGGACGATGGCGACCCATCAGCAGACCCCGACCAGTGCACACAGACATCCAGAAGATGCTCTGGGACCATTTAGAAACATGGAGATAAATATCAGCCTATGCCACCTGTTCATCAGATTGGAGCTTGAGGTTCACTCTTGATGCAGGATGTAACCTCATCTTATTGGACCTTCCACCAGGTCAATACGTTTGCATTATGATTGCAATCACCTTCATCAATGGAAAATAATCACACCTCCCATGTGTCCTCCGTGAAGAGGGCTCATCCATTCACAGCATCGTTGATGGTAAAAGGGATCGGGAGCAAGCGACCTGAATGTGTTATAGACTCCAGGATTTGTAAAGTCTGGTTTGATATGAGGTGGAGTGGGAAGGTGTAGAAATGAGGAACGTCCCTGGGAACCAGCAGATACCATCCCCGCCCCTTGATTAGCACAACACTTACGTAAATGATTCCCATTCAAATTTTGGGGTTGGAGCGCTGATTAAAGTTAGGAGTAAGGTCAGAGAGTTGTGTGTCATCCACCACCAGTCTCGAGTCCTATCAAGAGGAGTCTCTGTCCGTTGTCTCAGCGGACCTCCTTGACTCCTTTAGAGAATGAAACTTTGCCCCAGTCACGTTCACGCGAACCCTCTTCTCTCGTGGTTACCCTAAGTGAGGAGAAGGCTGCTGGCTTCCGGGGTCAGTACAGCAGAGAGAGGGATCAAGTCTCAAGACTGCCTGTCCCGGTGGACATTTCGGATACCTACGAAGAGAGAAGTCTCATGAGATCTCGCCAGGGCGAGGCGTGGCCATACTATAAATAAAGGGCCTCCCCTAAAACTGACCGGAAGTCAATATGGTTGTTTGGAAGGTGCATCTGCGGTGGTGGTCTGGTGATTGCGCTGCAGTTTTTTCAAGCGGAGAGGAAAGTGAACTGTTCCTGGGCTCATGGGAGCATGGAGAGAAGCACCTCTAGAAATCTGAAGCCTCTGAGGCATTTATTTATTTATTTATTTATTTATTGATATTTGTAAAGCGCAACATATACCTGAAGGTGTCTTGGCGCTAATTAATTTGCAAGCTGCAGATGGTACTAAGCTTATATGCTCTAACCCTGTGCTCCATAGCATGAAACTTATTTATTGAACAGCCACGTTTTCAGTTTTTTGCGAAATTGGAGCAATGTGGGACATGATCTTATGTCCTGAGGTAGGGTGTTCCAGAGTTTGTAAGCTGCTACCACAAAACGCCGATCTCCCCAGGCGACTGTCCTGGTGCGAGGCACTGTTAGTTGGTTGCTATTGGAGGATCGAAGATGACGTGTTGGTTGGTAAGGACATAGTTGGTCTATTAAGAAATGCGGACCCTGTCTATTTAGTGCCTTATAGACTATGCACTGTGATTTGAATCTGGTTCTGTTCTGAATCGTTAGCCAGTGTAGTTTTGTTATTGCGTCTGATAGAGGTGCAAACTTTGGAATTCCAAGGAGCAGGCGGGCTGCCGCGTTTTGTATAGTCTGCAGTTTTTTTATGACTCTAACTTGGGAGTTAAGGAAGAGCCCATTACAATAGTCCAGTGATGTCAGGACCAGAGAACTCACCAATGTTTTAATAGCAGTTGTTGGGAGGTAAGGGCTTATTTTCCGAATCATGCGCAGTTTGTAGTGGGCTGTAGAAGCAACTTTATTGGCATGATCCATGAAATTTAGACGGTCGTCGAAAACAACTCCCAGGTTTCTTACCTTGGTCACCGGTTTAGGAGGGGCACCGAACGTTTGGGGCCACCAACAGGAGGGCCAATCCGGTGAAAGTTGTCCAAAAATCATAACCTCAGTTTTTTCTGAGTTGAGTTTTAGGCAATTTACGGCCATCCACTCACCTATCTCTATCAGTCCTTTTTGGAAGCGTTGGGCGACCTCACCTCCGTCACCCCTTATGGCCATGACCAGTTGTGTATCATCCGCGTAGGAGGTTAGGCTCATCCCATGTGCCTTGATGACATCGGCCGGGTCCGACACTTTCAGGCTGGAATATTTGTGAACGCTCTGCTTGGATGAGACAAGACAGTTTAAGGCAAAGGATAAGTCTGGACCCTTTGGAGTTTTGTGTGTTTGCAATCATTGAGCTTTGAGTCAGTGAGACACTTGGTATTTCTTTTCTATGTTCAAGCACTCTTGGAAAGAAGGGATCTAAGGAGTAGAACCTGCAGCAGGATCTAGCACCGTGAATTAAGGAGATGTTTAGGATTACTAACAGAGAATTTTAGAAACCCTGGTTTCATAGTAAGACCAGGTTTGACGAACAGCTTGACGTACGAGCGTTCTTCCAATGTAAGGAATTATGTGAATGCAGGAACTTTAGAGAAGAACTTTGAAGTTCAGCTCCATGACTTAGAAGCAAGAATAAGAGAGAGGAAGGATGGACAGAGGTGTGAAGTGAGCCCTTGTTGAGGTTCTGTGGTTCTGCTAGCACTCTACATGTGTGTCTTTGTTCACACTACGACCTTTACTTTTTTTTTTTTTTTTTTTATATTTTTATTTGGCAACACATAATCGCGGTACAAATAGACATATAAATAATCCCTTTCAGTAATACTTATCATACACCAAACCAGAAAAAATACAAAATTTCTTTTGAATTTACCTAAATAAGCAATATTAATATGTGACAGGGGTAATTTCAAAACTTACTATACTTAATTCATTAAGAACATCTATTATTATTACTGCAGTTTTCAATCGGTTCCCAAATGTTTATACCTTGAGCTCTAGCCTTCTTCCCCTTACAAGCAAAGATCGCCTTCTCCTGATTATACATGCCTAAGAACCGGGCCAGCCAGATCTGAAAGTTAGGAGGATCTGCATCCTTCCAACGAGCTGTTAAAATTATCCGATAAACCGCCGTCCCCAGAAAGAGGCATGTTTCCTCCCCCTTAGTATGCATCAGCGTGCTATCGTACCCCAGGATATAAAGAGTGGGAGATTCAGCTACAGAGTGCCCAAACACTTCCTGCCAAAAACATGCTATCATATCTCTCAAAGATGTTAATTTCTCACATTCATAAAGCATGTGGAGTAAATGTGCAGAGATTTTTCCACATCTCGGGCATTCTGAAGTGGATCTTTTCCCCCAGGAGTACAATTTTGCAGGTGTAAAATAAAGATTTTATATATAGTCTTGTACAACTGAGCCTTCAAATTAGAGGTGACAAATAATTTGACTAAGAGGTTTAGTGACATATCGATATCAACATTAGGATTATTCAATTTACTTGACCAGCCCACTTCGATATCCTCTGTATCATCCCGTTGGTTTTCGATTAACATGTCATATATAGTACCAATCCTTGTTGTAGATTTGCCCATGCAATCAAATAGGGGAATAATAACTAATGAGAGATCAGCACTTCTAATATTGAGAATCGCGTTAATTTGGATGTATTTAAAGCTGTTAGTATTAGGGACTGAAAAGTTACGTTGCAAGTGCTGGAATCTGTTACCATGACTAGGCAATAAAAAGTCTCCAATGGTTAACACCCCCAAATATTCCCATCTTCTAGAAATATCATAATATGCTTGTGCTGGTACCAGTGAAGAGTGCCATAACGATGTATACTTATTATATTTGGGAATATTGAGATATCTCGTAGTTTCCCTCCAAATTCTCCAGCCGCTCAGTATGATCTTAAACTTAATTTTCTTAAAATATAAGGGTTCAAGTTTCTTTACCAAGAGGCCCCTAGCCTATCTCCAAGTACCAGTTCATAAATTGAAGGTATGTAATTATCCTATAGAGATCGTTCCGGTGTTTTGATCAGAAGTAATGGCGTCATCTGCTGAAGCAGGGCAGCCCAGATGTAAAATCCTATATTCGGGATTACTAGGCCACCTATTGTAAAAGGTAGAGACAGGTAGCCCATAGATCTCCTTATCTTCCCGTACCCCCATACAAATTTGCTCATTTGAGATTCAAGTGCCTTTATAATTTTGTCTTCAACCATTAATGGGATAGCACGGCACAGGTATAGCAGCTTGGGTAAGATGTTCATTTTAAGAAAATTACCTCTTCCGATGATTGACAGGTGTAATCCATCAATCCTTTTTAAATCTTCCTTAATATTTTGGAGGAGCGGGTCATAATTTATCTTCAAAATATCCTCTATTTTGGGAGATATATGAACCCCTAGATACACTGCACTCTCCACCTTTCTGGGATCCTCGAATTGAGTATTCTGAGTACAGATAACCATTGTTTTATCCCTATATAGGGAATACCCTGAGAACTGGCCGAAAACTTGGGTAATCTGTTCAATTTCGATTATTGCCTCTGTGGGGTTAGGTGTTACAACCGCCACGTCATCGGCATATGCTAATATCTGTATCAAAATAACCCACAGTTATTGGTTTAATTGCCGCAGCATCTAATAATTTCATGATCAGGGGGTTTATATATAAAGCAAAGAGGATCGGGGAGCATGGGCACCCCTGCCTTGTCCCTCGAAGTATATCAAACAGCTTGGACTCATGGCCCATCACCAATACCCTAGCCTTAGGTAAGTGGTACATTGGCTTCACAGATTTCATAAAGCAGGGTCCCATGTTGTTTTGATCTAAAACCGCCCACAAAAATTCCCAAGAAACCCTGTCAAAGGCCTTCTCGGCGTCCAGGAGGACCATCAACATCCGCCCCCCGCGACATTCATGGCATCAAACAGGGTACTGCCCCGACGGGTGTGATCCGTGGTGCCCTTACCTGGGATGAAGCCATGTTGCCACGGGCAGACCAGGTGTTCGATGACCCCCCTGAGCCAGTTGGCCAGGATCTTAGAATATAATTTCGAATCAGAGTTTATGAGAGAAATTGGGTGGTATGATGAGGGTCGGCTAGGGGGCTTATCTTTTTTTGGGAAGATCACAATATTAGTTTCCCTCCACGAGCCAGGGGGAGTACCACTTACTTGAATCCCTATGAATAAGTCCAGCAGGAGAGGCGTTATAATATTACCTAGGATTTTATAAAGCTCAAGTAGTAACTTATCAGGGCCTGTGGCTTTACCCGAGGCTAATTCTGCAAGAGCCATTTGTACTTCCATCTGGGTTATATCCCTTTCCAGATCTTCCCTAGAAGTCATATCCATACCTAGGTTGCCTTCCGATTCAGTTATCCAACTAGCCAATGCTTCTTTAATTCCTACTGGGTCTAATATATCTTCATTTTGATACAACTTCTGATAGTATTTTCTAAAGACTTCTAGATTAGTCTCAGGTGTTGTATATTCGTGGCCATCAGACTCGATGTTAGAGATTAAGTTGAGAGATTGTTTTTGACGAGTACGGAGTGCTAGTTGCTTACCAAACTTCTCCCCCGCTTCGTAGATCTTATTACGATTAGATTGGTACATCTCAGCCGCCTTCTGACAAAACCTACTATTTATCTCAGTTTTAAGGATCATCATCTCTCTTAAAGTTGGTCCGGCATCACCACCCTGCATTATAAGAGTAGTGTGTTTTTCCTCTATTCTAGCTAGTTCTTGTTGCTGTAGATTATTCAACCTAGCGACCTCCTTCCTCTGTCTGGCTACCTAACTTATTGTCTCCCCACGGATTGATGCTTTAAAACAATCCCAGACCGATTACAGTCGAAAAACCCTTGTGTCCTTGCCTTAATATAATCTATGTAGCTCTTATTAACAAGCAATTTCCTGTCAAAGGTCCAGCCTGATCGAGGTCTACTCATATTATCAATACCCAATGTGAGTACCAAGGGATTGTGGTCAGAAATAATTTTTGGCAATTTGTTAATTTGTGCCCTATCAGCGAGATTGCTTGCTATCCAGATGTAATCGATGCGAACATATTTATTGTGCGGGTGTGAAAAATGCGTATACCCTGGGTCATGATGTTGTTTCAGATCCCATATATCAGCCAGGCCTGGGCTCTCCTTGAGTTGTGAAATGGCTCTATATACCCTCGGTTTACGACCAACATATTTATATTGGCCATGATTATGTGCTAAGCCATTTTGGGTCAAAGAAATATTAAAGTCACCACAGAATATCAACGCCTGAGGCCAGGAAGCAAGCTCCATTTCGAGATCCAAAAAAATAGAGGGATCATCCTGATTGGAAGCATAAATAGAGCATATTGTAATACCAATTTTAAGCTCCACAATCACCCACCTGCCCAAAGGGTCGGCTGCCTTGCGTACGACCTGCCCCAAAAAAGATTTTGCTAGGATAGCCACACCTCTTGTTCTTGAGCTAAGGGCAAGATGGCGGCCGCTTGAGACCGTGGTGCGGACTGTCCAGTGCTCATGGTCAAGGAATACTGAATATGTGGACCATGTAACGTGGATGATGCGGAATTAATCAGAATTAATCGAAGCTGTACGCCGAGTTTAGAGAAAAAAGGGATATCGAACTGAGCAATGAAGTAAAATGCTCGAGAGGGAAACTTTGGAAAAAAACAGGCTGTTGTCAAAAAGTCAAATAGCAGCGTTTGGCACAGTAATTGGACTCTCCGTGATCCGAGACTTCTGCTATATCGGTCGCAGACACAGGAGCTGTTGCTTGACCTACCTGGTTGGTGCTCTTACCCGGGAGCAGAGTGGTGTTTCGGACATCGGAGACGCAATGGCTCCGAAGAATGCTGCGGCGGCTGCGGCAGCGGCCGCGAAGGCAAGGGAGGCAAGAGCGGCAAGGCTGGCCATTCGGGATACGGCAGAGGCAGCCGGGAGAGGCGCTGAGGCTCCTTCAGCAACAGTAGCGAGGCCCATTGCGAAGACCCCCGGTAGGGCTCCCGACCACGGTGGTGCAGCTCAGAAGGGCGGCCAGAGTGCGCCCTCGGTTGTGGAGCTGCTCCGCAAGACTCCGGCGAGGCTCCTTCTGGGTCAAAGCAGGAAGAGCCAGCCGGCAGGTCAGCACACGCCGGCTCCGACTGTGCGGGCATGCACGGACGCTGACGCTGATGCAGACACCAACACGGACACCAACGCGGATAGAGGCAGGCTGGCTGAAGAGGATATGGTGCGCACCCTCCAAGACAGTGGGCTTAATTTAAAGGGACAAAGGAATGACGCTAAAAATACACCCATTATAAACCCTATTAATAACCAACTGCACTCGTGCTCGCGCATCCCTGAATCCTCTGGGATACAAGTAGATAGCCCTGGGGTCTCGCAAGGTGCACAAGTAGGGCAACTCGAGGCAGTCGCTTCAGATGGCGCAATCGACGGCTCTCAAGCTACGCAAATTAGGTCTGAGACTATTAAGCATGGGCGGATTTTGCGGATCCACGATTCACGGATTTGCGTATTCACGGATCGTGGATCCGCAAAATCCGCTGATTTTGCGGATCGGCGGATTTGGGGCGGGGCTTCCATGCCAGGACCATCGTGCCAGATTGAACCCTGCCCTTCATGTTTATTGAAGAAGACGCCACCGTTTTGTGCCATACCTCTACTCAACTGGAGTACTTTCTACTGGATAATCAGTAAGTGCTACCTCGTTGGGTAAATGTATAGTGCTTTTACTACACTACAGCTACCTAAAGTGCCAGAGAGTTGTCTACAGCGACCAGGTGTGTGTTACTATGCAATCGCGCCGAAGGGCGCAGGGGTCTCTTGAGTGAGCTATCATAGTGGGTAAATGGCGGGAAGACGGTGCACACCACGAGTGTGTGGGCGGGGCCAAACGGACGGGGCTTCCATGCGAGTGCACATGCCTCTTGTGTGTATAAAAGGTCAGAGACCGATCAGAGCAGCAGATGAAGATACAGAAGCTCCTGGCCACAGGAACAGCACGAGGATTGCGCTCGTGAAAGTCAAGGATGCAAAGGCCTCTGTCCAGCATCACAGCTGATTTTCGATGGTATATTTGGGAAGAAGGCACATCAACGCTCACGATTGTTTTTTGGGCCGATGAATGAGTAACTGAATTTAAGCTTCAACTAGGGCACATGCTTAATTGATATCTGTAAGTGCTTGCGGTTGAGGTATAATTTTTGTGCCAGGACCGTCGTGCCAGAATGAACCCTGCCCTTCATATCTATTCAAGAAGACGCCACCGTTTTGTGCCTGTTGTAACTAATTTACGATGGCGCCGGCAAGCTGCCAGCTCTAATAGATAAAATAAAGCAGGCGCTCGAGCACCTGCTTTATCTTATCTATTAGAGCTTCCTGTTGAAGCTAATTTAGTAACTATTTTAGGATGGCGCTGGCAGCTTGCCGGCGCCATCGTAAATTAGTTACAACAGGCCAGCAAGGCTTGAACTTTTGCCCCCGGAATCCGCCGCTCGCGGATTTGCGAATTCGCGGTAAATTCGCGGGAGTTCGCGGATCGCGAATTTACCGAAAATTCGCAAAATCCGCGAGCGTAACGGATTTTGCGCTCATACTTAGAGACTATTAGTGAAGACGATCCTGACAAAGATAAAGACAAGGATAAAGATCCTAGCGACTTTTACTCCTTTTCGGACGAGTTAGGCTGGTCAAATGATACAGGGTCCCCCTTAAGTGATTCCAGTGATGACGAAACAAGCGCTAAAGAGGGTAGAACAGCTCAAAAAACGGTGCTAAGACACAGAAAGAATCGCCGCGACTCAGCCGAGTTGGCTTGGGACTATACACCTACTAGTAATCTTCTGGCATCAGCTACCCCAGCATGCACACAGGGTCTAACTTCTGGGCTAACTCAACGTCCAGACCCCAGCACCTCTCATAACACATCTGCACCTACTATTGAGACTGTGTTGTTAGCCATAGCCGCACATAGGGAGGAGACGTCTCACGATGGTTGTAAGGCCCAAGCAGAGCTACGAAAAGTTCAAGGTGTGGTGCGCAAACTTTCAAGGAAAATGGGATCCTTTAGTGATCGAATGACTGAGTTCGAGTCTAGAATGGTGGTGAATGAGTCAGAGACAGCCTCAAATCGTGAACAGATTGATGCCCATGAGGCAGAACTCTCGGATGTAAGGTGGAAACTTGAGGACATGGAGAATCGCTTATGCCGAAACAACCTGCGGGTACTGGGAATTCCTGAAGGAGTGGAAGGAGGGGACGCTCGCTCCTTCATGGTCAAGTTATTCCAAGACTCCCTCCCTGAACTCTCAACCTGAAATTGGGAACTAGAGGTGCAGCGAGCACACCGTGTACCCCTTACTGTGAGACGTACACCAAAAGCTGGGGCGTATCCGAGGGCCCTCTTAGTATATTTTGGCAACTTCTTACTAAGGCAGGCAATCTGGGAAAAAGCAAGGCCAGGGGCTAAAAAAACTAGTGGGCATATATCATACTTTGTACGCCCTGACTTTTGTCATGCAACGGTTGAGAGGAGGTGGCGCTTGCGCCAACTCATCAAACCATTTCAAGACAAGAAACTCCAGGCTTTTCTAAATAATCCAGCCCGGTTGAAGATCATTAATGGAGACCAGATAAAAATGTTTACCTCCGAAATTTAGGCTAAAGAATATTTGGATAGTCTTAAATGATAAATTTCGCTTTTTCCTAAAAAATAGGATTTTATTTGAGAATATGTAAAGCTGTTTTCCCCTTGGTTTTCTCTTTAGGGTCTGGTAAGACCTATTTTCTCCTCTGTGTGTTATGTTTAAAAGGTTAAAAAAAAAAAACCAGAAGGGGCGGAAAAAAAAAAATTGTAATACGGAAAATCGGAAATTAGGAGGAAAAAATGTTCTTCTCACACGTTACACGGTTTAAGTTGAAGCACTGGACGGATAATGCAGCTCCATCACTATAGACTCTTATGGAGTCTAATTGCCTTAACTGTGGGAGGGTGGGGGGTAGGCTCGGGGTGTTATGGGTGGAGGTGGTAAGGGGAAGGGGAAGGGAAAGCACACAAAAATGGCAACCGTAATGGTAGAAATAGAGACCGTAAGTGTAATGAGAAGCCTTGTCACATAATGAAATTGGAATGGAAAAGTAATGTTACGCAATATGGCTAGGCTAAAGTTATGTTCCTGGAATGTGGCGGGGCTCAATGATAGGGCGAAAAGGGATCAAATGTGTGGGATAATTAGCCAAAATTCATTCGACATAATATGTCTCCAAGAGACCCACATCCCTTGGGTAGAAAAAGATGCATTGAGGGTCCCGGGGTTTAATTTATTGGTATGTACAAAACATACTACGAGCACTGCGACCTTTACTAAGGAAAAAATGGTCAACACCTCTTAAAACCCAACTACAAATTCTCCCTCACTTGAATTAGTCCTACGTAGATGCTGCCTCAGCTGTAAATTAATGCAAATTACAATCCGTCTTCCAGTTTAGGATTTGTATTTACTTCTTCAATTAAATTAAGGCAACTATACTGACCAACCCAGTGAGTGGATTCGAGCTTCTCGACAGGGTCAGCTCTCCGGTGTCCCCTCGCTTTGTCAGAGTTCGCGACTGAAGTCCTAAAGTATGGGCGGCAAGCGGGTGCATCCTGCCCCTGCATTCAGTGATTGGGCCTAAGAATGCTAGGGTTCATTTCAAACCAGTTAGAAGCCCAAACTTTACAGAATAGGCTGGCTCTCGTTTCGTCTTGGCTACCAAAGGTGGAGGCGGGGCAGATGATAATCGTATGTACCAAACTTTCCATGGAGTATTCATGAGTAAATTGACAACATTATTAACCGCGTAAAGAATTGCACAAAATTAATGATGGTTTTGATTGTGTTAGATGGTGTAGATGTTCTTGGCTAAAGAAAAGATTTGGAGGCTCTGTAATGAGAATCATAGAGCTCTTATTAGCTCTTTCTGTTATGTTGTTCTTAATATACCTATTTATCAGGCTGTGTATATGATTAATTCCGATAAATCTATTGAAAAGTGTTGATGAAGCGGACAGAGCTTCTGGGTCTGACTCCCTAAAGTGCTTTGATGAAAATTTGTCTCATGACGTATGCAGGCTAATTTCAATCAACTTCATCTCAGGATTAAACAAAATTGTGCAGAAGAGAGGGATTGAGACACTTTCTGACTTGCCTTAGCCTTTGCAAGTCTGATACCGCTCTCTCTCGCTGGCTCATGCTAGCCAGAGTGCACTGCTGTGCTGCCGCGGACGGATAAAGCCTCACTAACGTACTTGGCAATAGAAAACAAGGATTTTCAAGTAGCTTCCTTGGCGTCAACGGTGACATTTTTCTATCTCCTTTTGTTTAGGTTGAGATTCATTCAAGCATTCATCCATCACCCTGTTGTTATGATGAAGCAAGATTTCGCACATTACGCGACTTGCTGAAATCAAGAACCTCGATTCATTTATAACTCTGTAATCCAATTTGTATGTCTTACTAATTTCCTTTATTTTGATATACATGTATTTTAGTGATGCTTGCTTATGTGTTTTACTAATACGAATAATTCTTGTCTTAAAAATGGCCGTCGCTTGGGAATTTACTACTGCGCATGCGTTAGTCACACTCACGTGACGTGACGTAGTTGCAGTTCTGGGGGGAAATGTGCGCATGCGTATTTGCCTCTAATATGGCTGTCTGAATACTCACATGGTGAAGCTTGCGCAGATGCTCTCGTGTTATTGTCTGTTGCACTAATACATAATGGCATAGTATATTTTTATAGTAAGAAGTATAAAGTAACTACTCATGATATGTAGTGAAATCATTTATTTCTATGTTTTAATTTGTTTTCGCTTACTTTTCATGTGCCCTGGATTGGAGGGTTGATGGGATGCATGGGAGTCCATGACGAAGTGCATTACTGCGCATGACCAAGGGTGGAAGGTGGCATTGAATGACTGCCAACCAGAAGCAGCAGCCAAGATGTGCCTGGGAAGATGCACCTTCACCCAGCTAGAGAAACTGAAAATGTCCTGCATTTGCAACATTTGTATATTTTCCTATTGTATTCTGTAGAATATGTCATGGGAACCCCAAATCTGCTAGGCGGTTCCTTAAAATGCAAATACGGGATTGTAGAAGTTTGTTCTGATTGGTGTGTTAACCTATCCTACGTGGGGACCAATCGAAATTGGGGATTCTGACACTTTGCAACATTGGGGGGTGGTACACTGACCCGAAAACAGTACATCTAGCCTAGGTTCAGCTAGAGAAATTGTCCGACTTGTCTGAATAGCTGACCTGTCACTGACCCAACGCACTCAATAGGTGACTGAAAACAGCAGAGCACTTTGTCCGAAATTTGACCATAGACTCTAAAGGTTTTACTAAACCTTAAGTGCTGGCGGAGCACTTTGCTGGGGAGTTCGCTAACCCAATCGGGGTTCTGACTGATAGCTGCAGAGAGGGTGGAGCGCAGGCGTTGCTTCCGAACTGCGGGTGCTGGTCGTGCCTTGGTGGTCCTGTCCTGATCCTAATCTGGTTTTCCTGTCCTGTCCTGGGGTGTCCCATCTGCACCTGCTGTCCCATAGATGACTGTCCTTCCTTGGGGTATTTCCTGTCCTTGACTGATCCGTGGCCAGGGTTGGTCTGCACACCTTTCTAGGTAAATATAGTGCGAAAATTCTTCACTGCACCTTCTATTTTCCTGTCTTTGCTTTAATAAAGACATTTCTTTGCATATGTTAATGTTCCATGCTTTCCGCAACCTATTATAAAGTCATACAGTATATTTTTCTTAGCGTGTTCCTATGTTCCCCTACCTTTTTAGAACACATTCTCTCCATACTGTTTATGAAACATAACTGTGGTATATAAATTTCTCCTGAAATCTGATTTTGCGTAAAGATACTAGAACTATAGCGTGTTCCATTTTTTCCCTCCTATAGATGTATAGGATTTCCAGTCCATACCTTGCAGTATTGTTCCCAACAGTAAAGTCTAGTTCGTGATCCACGTTTCTAAATCTACTAGTAGATCGCATTGTTATAACTTTCTTATAGACTCATAAATGGTTGCCCTGACACTGTTCCTCTATGGTTATGTTCTTTTTTTAATCTTGATTATTGATTGCCTTTTAACTGTAAACTTGAATATTTCCGAATCTGATTTCTAGATAAACTTTTAAAACTTCCCAGTTGTCTGTGATCATTTAATGCGAAATAGAAATAAGTTGGGTTTTGTATGTTGCCTGCCTTTCTTTTACAGCTAGCTCCCTGATCCATTGTGGATCTTAGGTACCTGTAACGGTGGATTGGTAAGTCAGGTACACGAGAAATAAATAGGAAGGAACCAGGGTTACTGGTAGTAGAATTGTTAGGTCACCCGATTAATGCAGGTGATGAATTGGAAAAATATGGGCCTGGTACGTGTATGGTGAAAAATGTATTGGCCGGGTGGCCTGCGATCTCTATCAGTAATTTTCTGGTAGCAGAGGTATGGTTAGGGACTAGTTAAAGTTAGGTAGGACTAGTTAAGCTAGATAAGTTGGATACTGTTAGAAATTATTGCTGCTAGTCGAGAACATCATTGCTGCTAAAAAGATAGACTTTTTCGTGAACTGATCACTCACGTGAAATGTTTTGCTTTGAAAAATTATGAAATGTTTTAAATTGTTTTTCTTATTATTATACTGATATATGTATTAACCCACTCGTTAGTAAAGTGTTTATATGTTTGTTGGGAATCCCCGGGGAATTGAATCGCGAGTTTGCGTTGAGGTCACTGGCCTAAGGAAGGCTAGTGCAGGTTAGGCAGAACTGGAAGCACTAACTAGGGTTTTCTGAATGTATGTTTGAATAAATGATAGCGACGAGATCACTGGCAAAACTTCTATTGTGAAAAAAAAAACTAGTAAGGGTCACACCGGAAGGAGTAGCAGGTTCATCGGAGCTTGGGTGATAGCAAAGGGGTTCGCTGGTGAAACTTTAGACTTAGTATATATCCCGGAAAGAAGTGGATAAGTCAAAAGAAGTAGCAGGTTCCCTAATGCTTGCGTGAAGGGTAGGCGGAAGAGATCTATCCGTAGTGAGTGAAAAGTAAATGGAAGTAGTTTACTTGCAGTAAAACAAATCTTTGCTGTCTAGACACTTGGGTACAGTGGCGAATGTGTATTCGTTTGTAAAATAACAAAGCACTTGCACTTTTAGAGAGAAATTAAGTTTCCGTTACCTTGTGAGGGAGGGAGTCAGTTGCGGAGCTGCTCTGACGTCACTCTGTGCCGCGCTGGGATTGGTAGACGCAGCGGGTGTGTAGCGGAGCTGGAATTGTAAAGGAGGGGTGAGTGCCGAAGCGTGAGAACCTGTCTCGCGAAAGGCCGCGCACCCATTGGTCGAGATTATTTGAACCCGTGCACTTTATTGGTTGCATGGAAATAAGAGACGCACTTGGATTGGAAGTGAATTTGTAAACAAAGTCACTAGCAGAAATCGTATGTGGCACTCATATAGACCGCATACTAGACCTGATCCACGATATTTAGGGTTTGAGAACGATCAGTGGAAAGGGCATAAAACCGACATTATGTACGGAAATAAGAGAAAAATATCCTTTGTAAATAAGGTGAAGAATTATTTCAAAAAGGACAAACCGATTAAAACCAGAGAAGGTGCTGTCATTCCGCCACCTAATACTCCCGCATCTTTCATGATGTTTGATAAAGGGAACCACTCGTGTGTATGGTTGGGAAACTGGGCGGAATACACCAAGGATGACGGAATTTGGGCTTTTCCGTTAGAGGGTACATTCAATGGCAGAATTCTATTTAATTTGAGAACCCGAATGAATGACTTATATCCCAGACCTAGATTAACGCAGTACGAAGCTTTAGAGGAATGGGAGATCGAAGCTTTTGAGAGTGACAAGCCCCGAATGGATAAAGGGTTGACAAAATGTTATCCAAAATTAAAACAAGGGACCCGTGATAAAAAAATGAAACAGTGGAGACAGAATATGATCGTAGAAGGGTTGTTTCCAATGATGCCAATGGGTGGTCCTCCTGCAGGAGAGAAGAGAACCGAAAAATGCAAACATTGGGTGCCCATGGGGGAGTCGGATGATGAATTATTAGATGACATGTTTATGAGAAGTCCGCCTCCTTATAATGAAGGACACCGACCCTCTAGTGAAGGGGATAATTCACGGAGACCTCCTCCCCAGGAAGAGGCCAGATCAGTAAGTGTAGGAGAGAGTCGTCAAATACCTCCATATAATGAGGGTTTGGGATCTCTAGGTGCTAGAGATAGCTGTCAAAGAGCACCATTTTGTGGGGAGTCAAGATATTCGAGAGAAAGAGACTTCTGCTCTAGACTTCCCTACGAGGGTGAGGCAAGGCCTTCCACGTCAGGACTTCCGTTCTCAAGGCCCCCGTCTGAGGAAGAACCAAGATCCCTAGGTACAGGAAGTCTGTTCCCAAAACCTAATTACGGTGAAGGACCAAGTGAGACACATCCCACTGCCCCGAGTTATGCCCCAACTTTGACCCCGCAGGTATTACATGACAATTCATTAGACAGGATACTGGAGGACAGGGAACGAGAGGCATTAGCTAAGCAGAGAGCCGAGATAATTCAGAAGATTTCCCAGTTAAACACAAGTCCTGAAGCATTGACAATCCCGGTAACTATTGGACCAGTGGTTCCGCTGTATGGGGATAGACAGGGAAGTCCGAAGACTCCCGTTATTACTCCAGTTGTAGCACAGCCAAGACAGGAGCCCTTAATTGTGGATGACCAGACCAGTGAATGCGAGTCCGAGGTCTCGCTAATGGATCTGCCCATTAGGGGTGCAGGGAAAAGGTTACAGAAAAGACACAATCCTTTTAACACGAGGGAGATTCAAATGGAATCGACTTCGGGTACCAAGAGTGTCACCCTGGTGACTCCTGAAGAAATTGAAAGGTGGAGTCGAGAATTGGAAAAACAAACTCCTCAGTCGAAACCTTTAGATATTTTCAAACTCAGAATAGAAATGGAAGAGCTAATGGCAGGAAATGTAGGTTTGGACAGATTAAATACCTATTCTGAAGAAGAGTTGCTGTTTATTGGCAAAAGTTTTACCCAAAACACCAGAGTGCTCCATGAAAAATTAACAGACACTGCAGCTAGTATGGGAATCGATATTTCAAAATCAAAGCCACTGCAGAAACCCTATAGAGCTGATTTTTCAGACAAAGATCTGGAAAATATGAATGTATCAGGGAAAAAGGCGCAGGTTAAAGAATTATTGACTGTGTTGCAAAAATGAGGAGACGTAGAAAAGTGGAAAGCCAGGTGGGCAAAGAAGAAAGATGAGGCCAGATCTAAACAGGCGTCTTCCGAGTTCGTTCTAAAAGAAGCTGACAAACCTGAGCAGTTATACCCTATGCGTGAAGTGCCAGGTGGAAAATATGTGCACGTTCCATGGTCACGACAGGATATTGTGTCCTTTACAAATGATTTTCCAAAACTACGAGAAAAGCCTGTGGACTGGTACAGGCAGGTGGAAAGGTTTGTGAAGGTGCAAAAGTGCTTGTGGAAAGACCGGGATGGGTTTTTCGACATTGTGGTTCCTGTGGATTTATGGACCGAATGCAAGGTTGCCATTGATTGGCCCAACAAGGAGTATGATAGGGACCCTGTAACCGGTGCTCCCTCTGATGAGGTAATGAGAAAATATGACCAGGTCATGTTACATCTGAAGAAAAAGGTGCCTGCATAGGAAACTGATTGGACTAAGATAGATAGAACTACGCAGGAAAGGGATGAGTCTGTGCACTCCTTTTATGAGAGACTGTTGCAGGTGTTAAAAACTTACAGTGGAATAGATAACATCGAGATGAAGGACATGACCCACTTCATTTACAGGTTTGTAAACGGTTTAAGACCCGAAATTTGCCAATGGATCAAAGACAATAAGATTTGTTGGCAGTCTAAGAAAATGGATGAGGTCCTACGGTATGCAAAGTACTGTGAGGACGAGATGGCAGATAAGAAAAAGGCACTCAAGGAGAAGGTCATGTGGGCACAAGTGAAGTTAGCAGAACAACAGGAAAAGCAGTTGAATAAGATGAATAAGAATACCCAAAATCAAGGCTCTGGGGGTGGAGGGAAGCCCAAGGTAAAAATGAGCAGAGAAGAAGCTAAAAAGAAATTTCCCTGCCACCAGTGCGGAGAAATCGGGCACTGGAGAGACGAGTGTCCATATTTACAGCATGATAATGCCCAAACCCCTGATTTAACTCCACAGACGCAGAATGAAAAACCAAGAAAGACTCAGCATCAGGTAAAGGCAAGTCAATTGCCCCGAGCGCCAAAACCGAATTATAAGGGAAAATCACCACAGGGTGATGACATAGAGATCTGGGGAGGCGATGAGAATAGAAATGCAGCAACTTCGCAGTTTTTGTTGAATGATACCTTTTTCTGTGACGACCAATACTGACGGGGCCTGAGAGGGGAGGACAAGGAGTGTGTTCTTGGCACCTCCTTGCCGGTAGACAAGTCAGGGCCATACATTGAAGGAAAGGTTGATGGAAATGATGTCACCTTTCTATTGGACACTGGTGCTACCCGTTCTACTGTGAGAACAGCGGACGTTCCAAACCTACCCCTCTCGGGAGAAGCAATCCAAGTAGTGGGCGTATCTAATCAATTGATTAGTACCCCAGTTACCGAGCCCACGGAGATCACAATAGGGAATTTTAAAGAAATGCATAGATTTGTAGTGTGTGATACCAGTCCAGTAAACTTACTGGGACGTGATTTGTTGTGCAAAATGAACTGCACCATCTTTTGCACACCAAAAGGCGTCGAAATTCAAACCCCAGACGAGGATGGCATATATAAATTAATGTTAATCAGACCTGACTCAGAGATTAAACGAATGACTATACAAGACTTACCCGAAGAACTCCAAAAGACAGTGAAATCAGAAGTATGGGACTTTACTGGAAAAGATGTAGGATTAATGGCCAATGTAGACCCAATACAAATAGCCATGAAAGAAAATGCAGTTTACCCCAATACCAAGCCATACAAAATGAGTGCTGAAGTAAGAGCAGGAGTTGCGATTGAAATACAAAAATTGCTAGAAGCAAACATCATACAAGAAGTGATGAGTAGTCCGTGTAACTCACCCATAATTGGAATCAAGAAACCTAGTGGCAAATACAGAGTAGTGCAGGACCTGAGAAAGGTAAACAAAATAGTGGTTCCTTGCTGTCCTATTGTTCCAAACCCAGCGGTGATCCTATATCAGATTCCCTGGGATGCTGAGTGGTTTACCGTGATAGACCTATGTCATGCATTCTTTTCGATCCCATTGCATCCAGATAGCAAATTTCTTTTCTCATTTGCTTTCGACAGTCACGTGTACGTTTGAAATAGGGTCCCCCAAGGGTACACAGAAAGCCCCTCTATCTTTAATCAGATCCTGAAAAAGTGCCTTGAATCCTTAGACTTACCTGGAAAGTCTGTTTTGGTGCAATATATAGACGACCTCTTGGTGGCGTCTAAAAGTCATAGAGATTGTGTGATTGACACCATTGCCTTGCTGAATCACCTCGGTGGAAAGGGACATAAAGTGGCCCATGAAAAATTGCAGTTCTGTTCAAAGTCAGTGAAATATCTGGGGCACCAGATAGAAAAAGGCATCAGAAAAGTCACTTCAGAGAGAGTCAGAATAATTCAAAAGATGCAGTTACCCCGTACTCAGAAAGAGATCAGAATGTTCCTTGGGGTTGTAGGTTACTGCAGGCAATGGATTGTGGGATTCGCAGTCCTGGCAAAGCCTTTGATAAAAATGACAAAGAAAGGAGCAAAGGACCCAGTTGAATGGGATGATGAAGGCTTAACAGCATTCACTAAATTACGAGACTGCCTGTGTACAGCCCCTGCTTTAGGGATGCATGACTATTCTAAGGAGTTTGCACTGTTCTGTGACACACGTGACAATTGTGCATTGTCAGTCTTAACACAGGAACATGGTCTGACTAGACGTCCAGTGGCCTATTTTTCTGCCACTTTGGATCCAGTGGCTGCTGGATTACCCGGATGTCTGAAAGCAGTAGCTGCAACTTGCACAAGTTTAGAGCAGAGTGAATCCATTGTAATGGGACATCCTGTCACTGTGTATGTTCCTCATGCAGTTGTAATTTTACTAACCCGAACTAAGACCCAGTATCTCACCCCTAGTCGGCTGACTAAATACGAGAGGATTCTCGTGGGTGCTGCAAATGTGGTTATTACTCGGTGTAATATCCTGAATCCAGCTACCCTGCTCCCTGACTCAATGATTATGGAAGCAAAGGGAGAGGATGAACATGACTGCATAGATTTGACAGAATTCAGTACTAAACCACGCCCAGACATTAGAGAAGTACCTTTGCCTGTAGAAGATGAGGAGTTGTTCGTGGATGGCTCATGTATGAGACATGAACTTGTAGGCCTAAGTGCTGTTATGCTGTAGTCTCTATAAACACCATTAAAGAAGCTTCCTGTTTATATGGGGTGAAGTCTGCACAAGTAGCCGAATTGATTGCATTGATAAGAGCTTGTAAAATTGGGAAAAACAAAAGAATAACAGTATATACTGACAGTCAGTACTGTTATGGGGTCGTGCATGACTTCGGCCAATTGTGGCTACAAAGGGAGTTTCTGACTTCATCAGGTACTCCTATTCGAAATGGGAAAGTTGTACAGGATTTACTGGAAGCAATCCAATTACCAAAAGAATTGGCAGTGGTCAAATGTGCTGCTCATAAATCGGGCCTTGACCATGTATCTTTGGGAAATAACTTTGCTGATGAAGTGGCCAAACATTGTGCCAGAAATCGCATGTCTGTAAATGTTAAACTGGGGGGACCTGGAAACAGCTGCCAGCTTATGGTGTTTGAAGAGGTGCCTACCTGGGGGGAGGTGAGAGATTGGCAGCATGCGGTGCCAGATAAAGAAAAAGAAAAATGGAAGAAAATTGGTTGTCGACCGAGAAGTGAGGATGGTGTCATTGTGGGCCCAAATGGTATGCCTGTGTTGCCTAGACATCTGCTTGCTTCTATGGCCCGACTGATACATGGAAATTCACACACTGGTAGGGATGCCATGGTTCTGGTTTTCCAACAAACATGGTACAATCCGAAGTTCAGGAAGGTAGCAGAGTCACTCTGCCAGAGGTGCTTGACATGTCAGCAGTTCAACGGTGGAAAAAGAACAGTAGTTGAATTAGGGAAAATTGGGAAATCAGGGGGTCCCTTTGTGAGAATACAGATTGACTTCATCACCATGCCTCGTTGTGAGGGAAAAAGATATGTCCTTGTCATTGTCTGCCTGTTTTCAAAATGGGTAGAAGCCTATCCTACCAAACAGAGTGACGCCATAACAGTAGCCAAATTGTTACTACAAGAATTGATACCTTGGTTCGGGGTTCCAGTCACAATTGAATCAGATAGAGGCAAGCATTTTCAGAATGAGATAATCGATCAGCTCTGTAAAGCATTCCAGATCACCCAAAAGCTGCACTGTGCATATCGTCCAGAGGCTTCTGGAGTAGTAGAGCAAATAAATGGCACTATAAAATCGAGATTAGCAAAAATGTGTGATTCTACTGGCATGAACTGGATAAATGCATTGCCTCTTGTTCTGATGGGACTCAGAAGTATTCCAGACCGAAAAACAGGCCTGAGCCCTCATGAAATCCTGATGGGAAGAGTGATGAGACAAGCATGGGTACCAGGATACAAAATGTTAAACATTTCTGATGATTTGGTACTTGAGTACTGCAAGCAACTAGGTGACCAAGTGCGTTCTATCTCTCGCCAGATTGGGGAAGACGCCGTCGCCAATCCAACAACCCCAGTTCACAAATTGGTTCCTGGCGACTGGGTTAGAATCAAGAAACATACTCGTTCGAGTTGCCTTGCACCGAGGTGGGGAGAAAAACACCAAATAATACTGGTGACCACGACAGCGGTGAAGTGTGCCAGCGTTCCAAAGTGGATCCATGCCAGCCATACCCAGAAGGTGATTCCAGACGAGAAAAAAGGCGCTGAAGGTTGTCCAGCTGAGGGGTCTGCAGACGTTGGTCCTGAAGTAGCTGATGACGAACAACCGAGCACCAGTCAAGAGGATTGGATACCCATAATCGACCTAACCGAAGACCCAATCAGAACAAGAGAGCGAACCTACGAAGATAGAGAGTGGAATAGGGAGGAAAAGATAGGCACAGGCGAAGATCCTCAGATTATTGAGTTTCACGTCAAATCTGAGGAAGAAGAGGAAGGTCAGACAGGGACAGAGCAAGTGATCGATACACCTCCACAAACTCCTGAAATTGAAAAGGAACAGACAAGAAATAGTGAAAAGGTTCAAGCAGAAGAAAATCAAGAGATCGAAGTGCTTGAACAGGATCAGATAGAAATAGAAGAACGTGTTCAGGACACAGAAACAGAGACACTCGAAAGTAAAACCCAGAATACACCTGAACAAGGCCAGCTTAGTACCCAGGCAGAGGACATAGAGATAAGACCTGGAACTAGTCAGACAGGAAGGGAAGAATCAGAAGTGCCACAAACAAACGAAAATAAAAGAACATTAGAAGAAAGCCAAAACACAGTGCCAACTAAAAGACTCAAGAAAAAGAAACATATCGAACCAAGATATATTAAGAGACTGAGACTGAGAATAAAAACAGTAGAGGAGAAACTTGCAGAAAGAAGGAAAAGTCCTCGTATTACAGAGCAAGTTGGAGAAAGTTCACAAAGGAGGAGTGAACGAATAAAAAGACTGAACGAAAAATATCAAGATCCTGAATGGACATATCTAGTGTTGGAAGAATTTGAAGATCTTGATATTACTGACGAAAGTGACGAAGAACAGACAGCTGATTATTCTGCCGAGGAAGACGAACCAACCTGAAGTTGTGCAGGGTAAGCTACCTGTGCAGAGTTACAAAGAGGGGTTGAGAAGTCTTCTTCTGAACGAAAATGTCTGATTCAAATGTGAATGGAAGGCCTAGACGCAGTTGTTGCAAAACATGCTGCAGAGTATGTATATGTAGCATAGCTATAGTGTTAATAATTTGGATAGGACTAACAATTTTTATTCCTTATATGGTGAGCAAAAATACTAATATTGACCCTACTCAGACTGTGACCACCGACACTGAAGAACTGACAACACGAAGTGTAGAAAGACGTGAAAAAGCACTCAGACAAACAAAACGACAGTTAGAAGCATCAGATGAGGAAGGACTACATTATCATGGAGTTAAAAACCAGACACAGTTAAATGTTTTCGCTAATCTTTTAGTGCACTATGTAGAAACTATGGAAATAGAAGACTGCTATGTCTGCATGAAGCTACCTACTTCTGTAGCTGAAGGCGTGACGTATCATCACCTACCTTTGACCTATGGAATTTCCTGTAGCATTTTAGCTAGTTTATTTTACAAAAGAGGACCGTTACAGTACTATTACTCTAACTCTGACGTGATATTTTCTGAACTTCCCATACGTGGAAATCTGAATCCTGTACATACTAAAAGTGACGTTACACGTTATATGGGAGAATACTTTCTGACTATAGGTACCATAGACTTAAATGAAGCACACAGAGATAACTTGACCTGTTCATTACATGAACAAGAAAAAATGTTTTTAAACATGGCAGAGAAAAGAAGGGAGAGTTTCCAAAGAAAGGCAAATGATAAGAGACAGAAAACGCCTAAATGGGCTGAAAACATGGAAAGCACCTCAAATGGTGGGAGTGGTCCTGCTTTGTTGCTGGATTTCGAAAGGAAAGGGAAACTCTGTCTTCATCGCGAGAAGACTAGTTATTATAATAACATTTTCATTAGTTCCAGTCAATGTGAACACAATTACAAGGTAATTGGAGGTTGGGGTTTCAAAAATGGGTCAGAACCTGTGTTTCCCGGAATTTATTATATATGTGGAAACAAGGCTTATTTCAAATTGCCGGATCACTGGTATGGAAGCTGCTACTTTGGCATTGTCTTCCCGAAAATATACCATGTGAGGGAAATTGCTGGAAGCAATGAAAACACTAATGGCTTAGCGCGTAGTAAAAGAGAAAGCGTAGGTGAAATAATGGGTAGTATTTTTAGTGCACTGATACCTGGAGTGGGAGTGGTTCTGAATACACACAGAATTTGCAAATTATCCACAATAGTGGATGTGCTGTCTACTGACACAGCTCATGGATTTCTATTGGTCAATACCGAAATGGTTGCGATCAGATCAATGGTTTTGCAGAACAGACTTGCGCTTGATACCTTATTAGCAAAAGAGGGCGGAGTCTGCCGGATGCTGAAGGCGCAACATTGTTGCACTTACATACCGGATAAAAGTGTACAGATCAAAAGATATGTGAAAAACATTACTAATTTGGAAAAGGAACTCAAACCACTCGAGGTTGACAGTGTCTGGAAGAGACTTGTCGATGGTCTCTCCAATGTAGGTCATTGGTTTGTTAATTTAGGTAAAAGTTTATTGTTCAAGGTACTGATGCCAATTGGGGTGATAGGTTTCATCATCTTTCTCATATTTGTCTGTTGCAAATGTCGCAAACACACAAAGAAATACGCTGGGAATAAGAGAGGTGTGAAACGGAGTGTGGATGAACTTGAATTGGAAGACTTGAATAATCAAATTTACAAAAGGGTGAAAAATTCTCACCCTAATAAAGATGTGAAAGAGAAATTGAATAGGATGTTGGAAGAAATCGAAATGCACAAAGTGTGAGAAAAGTTGGCATCTGGTTCCATAAGTTTGTGATGATAGAAAATATCATCAAAGAGGGGATTGATGAAGCAAGATTTCGCACATTACGCGACTTGCTGAAATCAAGAACCTCGATTCATTTATAACTCTGTAATCCAATTTGTATGTCTTACTAATTTCCTTTATTTTGATATACATGTATCTTAGTGATGCTTGCTTATGTGTTTTACTAATAGAATAATTCTTGTCTTAAAAATGGCCGTGGCTTGGGAATTTACTACTGCGCATGCGTTAGTCACACTCACGTGACGTGACGTAGTTGCAGTTCTGGGGGGAAATGTGCGCATGCGGATTTGCCTCTAATATGGCTGTCTGAATACTCACATGGTGAAGCTTGCGCAGATGCTCTCGTGTTATTGTCTGTTGCACTAATACATAATGGCATAGTATATTTTTATAGTAAGAAGTATAAAGTAACTACTCATGATATGTAGTGAAATCATTTATTTCTATGTTTTAATTTGTTTTCGCTTACTTTTCATGTGCCCTGGATTGGAGGGTTGATGGGATGCATGGGAGTCCATGACGAAGTGCATTACTGCGCATGACCAAGGGTGGAAGGTGGCATTGAATGACTGCCAACCAGAAGCAGCAGCCAAGATGTGCCTGGGAAGATGCACCTTCACCCAGCTAGAGAAACTGAAAATGTCCTGCATTTGCAACATTTGTATATTTTCCTATTGTATTCTGTAGAATATGTCATGGGAACCCCAAATCTGCTAGGCGGTTCCTTAAAATGCAAATACGGGATTTTAGAAGTTTGTTCTGATTGGTGTGTTAACCTATCCTACGTGGGGACCAATCGAAATTGGGGATTCTGACACTTTGCAACATTGGGGGGTGGTACACTGACCCGAAAACAGTATATCTAGCCTAGGTTCAGCTAGAGAAATTGTCCGACTTGTCTGAATAGCTGACCTGTCACTGACCCAACGCACTCAATAGGTGAGTGAATTTACAGAGCGCTGCGGAGCACTCTGTCCAAAATTTGACCATAGACTCTAAAGGTTTTACTAAACCTTAAGTGCTGGCGGAGCACTTTGCTGGGGAGTTCGCTAACCCAATCGGGGTTCTGACTGATAGCTGCAGAGAGGGTGGAGCGCAGGCGTTGCTTCCGAACTGCGGGTGCTGGTCGTGCCTTGGTGGTCCTGTCCTGATCCTAATCTGGTTTTCCTGTCCTGGGGTGTCCCATCTGCACCTGCTGTCCCATAGATGACTGTCCTTCCTTGGGGTATTTCCTGTCCTTGACTGATCTGTGGCCAGGGTTGGTCTGCACACCTTTCTAGGTAAATATAGTGCGAAAATTCTTCACTGCACCTTCTATTTTCCTGTCTTTGCTTTAATAAAGACATTTCTTTGCATATATGTTAATTTTCCATGCTTTCCGCAACCTATTATAAAGTCATACAGTATATTTTTCTTAGCGTGTTCCTATGTTCCCCTACCTTTTTAGAACACATTCTCTCCATACTGTTTATGAAACATAACTGTGGTATATAAATTTCTCCTGAAATCTGATTTTGCGTAAAGATACTAGAACTATAGCGTGTTCCATTTTTTCCCTCCTATAGATGTATAGGATTTCCAGTCCATACCTTGCAGTATTGTTCCCAACAGTAAAGTCTAGTTCGTGATCCACGTTTCTAAATCTACTAGTAGATCGCATTGTTATAACTTTCTTATAGACTCATAAATGGTTGCCCTGACACTGTTCCTCTATGGTTATGTTCTTTTTGTTATCTTGATTATTGATTGCCTTTTAACTGTAAACTTGATTATTTCCGAATCTGATTTCTAGATAAACTTTTAAAACTTCCCAGTTGTCTGTGATCATTTAATGCGAAATAGAAATAAGTTGGGTTTTGTATGTTGCCTGCCTTTCTTTTACAGCTAGCTCCCTGATCCATTGTGGATCTTAGGTACCTGTAACGGTGGATTGGTAAGTCAGGTACACGAGAAAATAATAGGAAGGAACCAGGGTTACTGGTAGTAGAATTGTTAGGTCACCCGATTAATGCAGGTGATGAATTGGAAAAATATGGGCCTGGTACGTGTATGGTGAAAAATGTATTGGCCGGGTGACCTGCGATCTCTATCAGTTACATTTGATGCCGTAGGTGAGACGTCTATGCCCAGACGTGGGTCCAGTGCCCTCCATGCCACTGGAGGCTAGCTATCCTGGCTGATCGGGGTAATACCCCAAAACTGGTCCTTGGGGTGCTTGTTTCCAGTCCAGGGAGGACCTGGCCTGGCAGATCGGGCTGGAGTATTCCCATGAGGCACAGGGTCAAGACTGATTTGCATATGGCTGGGTCCAAACTGGGATGGGCGAAAAATTATGGATTGGGATGTGGGTCTGAGCGATTGCCAGTGGTAGAGATTAATTCAAACATTCATCCATCACCTTGCTGTTGTTGCAGTTGACACCTCTCACTCATAAAGCGTAACTTCCGTGCTTGTCAATAGCAAACAAGAACTTTCAAGTGTCTTCCTCAACGCTGAAGTTTACATTTTTCTACCTCTTCTGGTTTTGGTTTTAGCCACGAGATCTCCTTTTCAGTCCTGCGCATAACAACCTATAAATGTGTTCTATATACAAAGGTGCTTTAGCATTCATGCTCAGTGGGGGTTGGGGGCCTCCTGTCACCTGACTCTGTGATTGACAGGTGATTGATTTTCTCTTTAATATCTTGTTCAGCCTTATAGAAGGCCTGTGAGCAGATTTTAGTTTGATATGTTCTATTCTAGCAAGACATCTTCATGGGCTGTGCAGCATGAATCCTTGTAAAGTACAATTATGGGCTGAGTAGGACCATTATTTGCCCACCCAGGGGGTACTGGCAAGAACCCGGGGCCAACAAAAACACTGCAGCCTTTTAAACGCGACCACTGTCTGGACTGAGGCAAAGCACATGTCTTGCAATCCTGTAGGCCAGGCTGTTGTCAACAAAGTCATGTTATCTGTATTGGGTTTGAACAATACCTCATGACTTCCATGAAGGCCCGAAGTCCGTTTAACGAAGTTGGGTCCCGCACATCACAAGAAGGGTTAGAGGAGGAGAGACACTTTGGCGGACAGAAACCAGCAGGCAGGGAGCAGATATACTAACTAAACTCACAAAAAGAGAAGGAACTATGCCCAGTGCTGTGAAACACCGCCAACTGGAAACCTGGAAAATGTCCCCTTCGTGATAGTAGATTTCACAGGGGGTAGGGGGAGAAGGATAGAGAGAGGTGAAACTGAGTTATAAACCAGAGTCTGAAAGGAAGCCCTCAGGTTTGTTAAAGACTGCCCTCACCCACTAAATGGAGAAGTGTGGCTCAATGGTTAGAGCGGCAGACCCTGGTGCAGAAGTCTGGCCCGGGACCAGGGTTCAATTTCCCGCTTTGGCGGGTCTTGAGCTCAAAAATTCCACGGACCTGATAATTCTCGCCTCGGTGCCTATTCCAATCATGGAGTCCCACTCTGCAACTCTGGGCAATAGCTTGCTTAATCTCCACAACGGCCCCCACAACGCTAGGGATGCCTGGCCTCCACCTTGGGGGTGCCCAGGAGTGGACACCTCACAGGGAAAGCCAGGATGGGTTGCACAGCGGTATTCATACAAGCGCCTTGAGACCCTTGCGGGTGAGTAGTGCGCTATACAAGTATCAATTTACATTTACTAAATAGTGGCATGGTTCATCATGGGGCTGCTACAAACACCCTGGTGCAGACCAACTCTCAGGGTAGAGCGCTGATTTATTGAGAAGGAAGAGAAAGAAAAGGAGATGGTCCTCCAAATGAGGGATCCCAAAAATGCAGAGTAAAGAAGATAGTAAAACTGCCTCAGTGGTAACCTTTATACTCATTTTATTCTGTGTCCCACTTGACAGGGTTAAAAAAAAAAATTGGGTGTGTAGGAGAAGTTACCTCTCCAACACCCCTTCTGCTCCTACCAACATGTTTCAGACAATCATCCTAGCCCTACTGGGTGTCTGGCCTTCCTCAAGGTCCTGATCCCTCTAGGTGTGCTTTTAAAGTTTCAGTACTTTGGCTATAGTCAGCACTTTAAACAACAAAATGTTTGCCTAACTTGGTTTATGAAGAGTAACCACACACGTCTATCTTACCCGAGTTGCATTAGTACTTCTCTCAACTCAGGCCGGAGTGGGAACCCCGCCCTGTAGTTAAACATTCATCAAGGGTTCAGTGTCTCCCAAAGCCACTCTTAGCCCTCCGACACTCATATATACAACAAACTAGCAGTTCAGGGCAGGTTGTCAAAGGTAGTTTGAAATTGAATCCCTTTGAGTGTCCTCCAACAACGATATTCTAGGTAAACATGATCTCTCAGCCACACAACACCTGTGAATGACACCACACCCAGTACACAACACTTCACACCGTAGGCGTGGGAGGAAGAACCCAGGCATGGAATACTGAAGGAACTTACAGGGAGGGCACCAAGAAGCCCCTTCCATCCTGGGACACAGGTGTGTGCTCCTGACCTCTGATTCAGATGCCCTCAGCCTTCCAGTGTCTCCATAGCTTTGGTGAGAGGTTACACACACCCCAACTATGGGCGGCGGTACACTCCCATGGCACCCCCGAGTCAGCACCGCCTAGGCTTTGCTGCTGCATGTCTGAGTGCAATCATGGAGCATCTCCAGTGGACGTACAGGAGGTTGAATCCTCTGGGATGGAGTAGAGATAACCAGGAAGCATCCAACATGTGCAGGGTGGTACAGCTTCCGCAACCATGCAAGATATGGGGTCACAAAAAATGGGGTGATTAGTAATGTGCTCAACTCAAGACACTGTAAAGAATAACCTGAGTGTTTCCCCAATTTCTAGGTTCCTATTTACAGAGGCGTTATAGGAGAACTCCTTAAACGTTGCACAGCAGAAATGAAAGAGTTGTGAATCAAAAGTCTTTTTCCAACCAATACTACTGGTACAACAAGCAATTCTCACTGCGGTCCCCGCTCACTCTTGGGTCCCCGAAACATAAGTGACTGCACTATCCAGACCGCAGAGTAGAAAAGGACTTTACCAGGTTCCGAAGATCCAATGATGAGCGGTAGTTGACGGCCTTCTCGTCAGGTAAATCATCACTTGGGACCTTCTTGAAATACCTTCTCATGCTGGCTCTGAAGCTGTCATTGTCTGCTCCCTGCAGAAGAGCAACAAGCAGAGCATTGAGGTCTAGAGGTTCAGATCTACTGCAGCCACTCACAATAACCAGCACACAGGATGCATCCCTGATCCTCATCACACAGACAAGCTTCCTACCGGACTGCAGCCACTCACTATAAACAGCAGATAGGATACCATTGCAATGATCATCACACAGAGAAGCTTCCCACAGGTTCAGAACTCCTGGCTGCTACTCTCTACAACCAGCGCATCAGACATACATCAGAGTAAACTTTGCTGCTGTGATTGAAGTTGCGCTTCCACTTTACCTGATGTGAAGCGGCCATTGTGTAAGTGTTTTCATTTTGAACGGTACGACAGTGAGGGACATTGTTTTATCCTGATTTTATCTCCCTCTCTGTATTTGAGAGTGAAGATTCACATTTTTATCTACATACTTTGAAACTGTGGGGAAACAGAGCACCCCCTTCTCGCAGACAACATTCCAACAAGTTCAGATATTCTGGCTGCCATTGGGTAAATAGGCTGCGTCGCATAAGTTGCAGAGGACACATTTCTCGCCAGCTACCCCCAGCAATAGGTCAAAGTGCTCTCCCTCAACAAAGTCCTGTGGATCACTCACACTGGTGCCTCTTCTTGACACTTCATCACTTACAACATGCCTATGGCCAGCTCAAATTCATGCATGCCACCTACAGTCATCCGTGCTCCTACACACACCCGAAAGGAACTCTGTCAACCGTCACCGTAATGCTGACAACCACCCTACTCTCATACCACATCCAACACAGTGGTACCGTTGGTCGGAGTCGTTTCCGACCGCATCGAAATCGGCCCCTTAGTAGTAAATGTGGGAAGGTGGGGGAGAGCCTAGAAAAGGGGACTACTTACTACTAAATGGGAGGGGTTTTGGAAGAAGTAAAGAGGGGTTAAGTTGGGCATGCACACACCCAAAAAAGAGTAAGCCCATTGTGATTTACAAACTACACTTCCAAACTTCCTACAGCCAAAATTATCCCACAACAGTAGTAAATGAGCTCGAGCTAACAACTGGGCACATGGCAAACCACTTGCACCGTAAATTTATCCCGAAGAGATAACGGAGTCCGCGACTTAAAAACAGGCCCATGGATAATGAAGATAAATTAAATTAATGTATTTAGATTTCTTAAAATATAAATAAATGTAACCAAATATAAACAAATTAAGAATAATTTGTTTATTTTAAAGGATTTTAATATTTTTCATTTATAAAAGGTAAGTTTAATTTTGTAAACATAATCAAATTAATCTGACTTAATTCTATATATAACTTTCAATAATTTCTATATAATACATACATTTTACTTAAGCTATTTTTTAAACAATATTATTCAAAATTTAATTGTATTTCATATATTTAAACAGATCAAATATTAAACTCAAAACTATGTTAATAATGCATTTTTTCTATATTTAAAATAAATATATTACATTATTTCACATTAATAGTTATTTTAAATATGTTTTCGTTTTTGTAAACTTTAATAAACATTTCTCCTTTTCCCTATTCTTTACCTGCCCCAGTGTGAAAGATTTCAAGTAGAACCTTAACACTTGTATATTAGGCTCCACCCACTAGGTTAAACGGGTGGAAACATGTAAGTCACACTGTGTAGTTAATTTACACTCGTAAATGGTGCTTAGCCAAAAGTAGTAAATGTACTACAGAGTGTAAGAGAAAACCTACACACCTTTGAGACTAGCCTTCTTAATGAACAGACATGCACGCGCATTCCACCCCATCCAGTACCAACCTTCCTTCCACCCTTGAGATCTAGATATTGATTCCATTTCACTCATCGCATAGCCGCCAAAACCCACAGCAGACTCCAGTGCACAGGCACATCAGTTCGTAGGCAATCATCAACTTTGCCAACTCCCACCAGGGGGTTCCGCCCACCACAGGAAGACCACTCCTGCATTACTACCACCAACAACCCTTCACCTCTGACATCACTGAGGCAGAAATGCAAACCCCCAACATCCACCCAACGCCACCACCTGGAGGAGACCACCAGAGTCAATGACCACAAGGAAGATCTTGCTCCATCTTTGTGGGAGTCATTGGCAGTCCTGAAGGATCTGAGGGGGTCCTGGCACAAGAGGACTGAAGCACAGGAGAATGAACAGAGGCCAAGGCACAGTGTGCTCCCAGTGGGTGGTGGGTGACCACAGGCCACACTCTGTATCTAGTGCTTGTTGTCCAACGTGGCAGGCACAGTGGGGCACGCCACAAAGTATGGGCCGCGGCCACTTTGTGTGGGCAGAGCTTTCTGGCCAAGGCTGCAGGTCTTGCTTTGCGGACACTGGTGTAAATTGAGGGGAATCAGGAACTGGCTAATGCACACAATCATTTGCTAATGCATGGTTGGAACAGCTCTAGGTGGTGGCAATGGGTACTGAGGGCAGGAGTATGGGTAATTCTATCTTTACAATACCCAAAGGCTGCACCCTTCTCCTAAGCAGGTCAACACTATCAGATCTGCCAGTGGGGGTGTTGTGAAATGAGCCTCCTAAGTGGCTCATTAAAAGCTCAGCTTGTCAGTTTCTCCAAGAGAGGCAGGCCCTTCCAGGCCTTTCTTTCCAGGTAGATAAATGCAGCCCTCCTGCCTTTGAGTTCCTCGTCTACATGGAGCCTTCAGGGTCAGGGCCAGTACCTGGGCTCTGCTTTCTTGTCGTGTCTTTAAGGGGACCATAGTCTCATCCGGAAGGCCATCAAGTCGATCATTTCTGACACATCTCCTTGCCATCTTCTTGGGGGTTCCTTCATGAGAAGTTTTCCTGACAGTGTCACTAAACTGCAGAAGAAAATATGGTTATAACGCAACGGTTTTATATACTAATGCCTTATCTCATGTTTAGATATTGTGCACATACAAGCTTGAGGGTATATTCTTTATCAAAGAAGTTTAAATAAAAACCTATCACAATATAAGCATCTGGTGTCTCCCCAAGAGTAAAGGACTCAATGGTGATGTGTGTACGGATTCGGTGCCGTCCCCAGAGTAAAGGACTCAATGGTGAACTATGTACGACATCCGGTGCCGTCCCCAGAGTAAAGGACTCAATGGTGACCTATGTACGACATCCGGTGCCGTCCCCAGAGTAAAGGACTCGATAGTGACCCGTGTGTGACATCCGGTGCCGTCCCCAGAGTAAAGGACTCGATAGTGACCCGTGTGTGACATCCGGTGCCGTCCCCAGAGTAAACGACTCGATGGTGACCCGTGTGTGACATCGGGTGCCATCCCCAGAGTAAAGGACTCTCCGGTGACCTGTGTGCGACATCTGGTGCTGCCCGCAGAGTAAACAACTCAATAGTGACCTGTGTGCAACATCCGGTGCTGTCCCCAGAGTAAAGGACTCAATAGTGACCCGTGTGTGACATCCAGTGCCGTCCCAAGAGTAAACGACTCAATGGTGGCCCGTGTGTGACATTCGGTGCCGTCCCCAGTGTAAAGGACTCTCTGGTGACCTGTGTGTGACATCCGGTGCCGTCCGCAGAGTAAGTGACTCGATAGTGACCTGTGTGCGACATCCGGTGCCGTCTCCAGAGTAAACGACTCAATAGTGACCCGTGTGTGACATTTGGTGCCGTCCCCAGAGTAAAGACTTGATGGTGACCTGTGTGCGACATCCGGTGCCGTCCCCAGAGTAAAGGACTCAATGGTGACCTATGTGCGACATCTGGTGGCGTCCCCAGAGTATAGAACTCAATGGTGACCTATGTGTGCCATCCGGTGCCATCCCCAGAGTAAAGGACTCAATAGTGACCCGTGTGTGACATCCAGTGCCGTCCCCAGAGTAAACGACTCAATGGTGGCCCGTGTGTGACATCCGGTGCCGTCCGCAGAGTAAGTGACTCGATAGTGACCTGTGTGCGACATCCGGTGCCGTCCCCAGAGTAAACGACTCGATAGTGACCCGTGTGTGACATTTGGTGCCGTCCCCAGAGTAAAGACTTGATGGTTACCTGTGTGCGACATCCGGTGCCGTCCCCAGAGTGAAGGACTCAATGGTGACATATGTGCGACATCTGATGCCGTCTCCAGAGTAAAGGACTCGATGGTGACCTGTGTGTGACTTCCGGTGCCGTCCCCAGAGTAAAGGACTTAATGGTGACCTGTGTGTGACTTCCGGTGCCGTCCCCAGAGTAAAGGACTCGATGGTGACCCATGTGCGACATCTGGCGCCGTCCCCAGAGTAAAGGAATTGATGGTGACCTGTGTACAACATCCGGTGCTGTCCCCAGAGTAAATAACTCAATAGTAACCTGTGTACGACATCCGGTGCCGTCCCCAGAGTAAAAGACTCAATGGTGGCCTATGTGCGACAACTGGTGCCACCCCCAGAGTACAGGACTCAATGATGACCTGTGTACAACATCTGGTACTGTCCCCAGAGTAAATGACTCGATGGTGACCTGTGTGGGACTTCCGGTGCCGTCCTCAGAGTAAAGGACTCGATGGTGACCTGTGTGTGACATCCGGTGCCGTCCTCAGAGTAAAGGACTCGATGGTGATCTGTGTGAGACATCCGGTGCTATCCCCAGAGTAAAGGACTCGATGGTGACCTGTGTGTGACATCCGGTGCCGTCCTCAGAGTAAAGGACTCGATGGTGATCTGTGTGAGACATCCGGTGCTATCCCCAGAGTAAAGGACTCGATGGTGACCTGTGTACGACATCCGGTGCTTTCCCCAGAGTAAAGGACTCGATGGTGACCTGTGTGTGACATCCGGCGCCGTCCCCAGAGTAAAGTACTCAATGGTGACCCGTGTGTGACAACTGGTGCCGTCCCCAGAGTAAAGGACTCCAGTGTTGTGAGCTGGTTCTAACCGAAGGAAGGACACAGATAAAACAGGTGAATCCCCCCGTGGTGTATGGCTGGCACTGGGGTGGGGGCGCCACTGGGGGGACACAGTTATCTCAGAATCTTCCCTCAGAATCTGCTTTCTGAAGCTGAACACCCAATGACTTATGTTCACCCATGAGGGAAGGTCAAGGGTGAACATAAGTCATTGGGTGTTCAATGTGAGGTTGGTGGGAAACCTTCATTCTGTCCAGCACCCTGTCTGATGTCATTCTTGGACCTGAGCTTGTCTACACCTGTCAGAGATGGGGGTGAATGTGGCTTTGGTCAAATGCAGTTCTGTGTAGCAGGTGGTTTCAAAGGTGGGTACACAGTCAAGCAGGATCAAGGGGGCAGTGTTAGGATCAAAGGTCCTAAATGATATGTTGGCGCTAAGTATACTCCGTCACAATGGCGATGGAGTCTACATACTGCCAACATAATACTCCACCCGCCCGACTGAGATGCAGACCATAGCTTTGGCTATGTACAGTACAATAAATGGTCCCAAAGGACAGTTCATCAGTATCAACAAATCTGGAGCCTGCGTGCCCACACCCATGAACTAGCCCCAGCGGAGACTTTTTATGGTAATGTCCTGAGGCTTTTCCCCTTTTATGGTCAATTTTAAATCACTACTGGCTTCCCAGTCCTAAGGTGTCTTTTATGTTCCATTCCCAGGTGCCCCCTCCCTCTCTTTCCTGTCCTGAGGAAGACCTCTGCGTAAGGGATAAAAAGCCTACATTAGTTAAGGGGTCGAAACGTCGACAAATTTCAATATCTGCCAGCTTGATCAACAGCGATTATTCACTGTGATACTGTCTTCAAACATGGCTATCCATTGAATTGATAACGTTTCTAACTTTCTGGCTTGAATTATGAGCCCTGTTTTTTATGTATTAATTATATGATTGACACTGTATTCTCTTTACTTATCCCCTTTATCCTCACTCCAATCACAATACACACCTTTATTCTTCTTCCCCACCTGGGGTACTGCACTGTTTTGATATTTGTCCAATGATGCTATGAATTGATGTACGTTCAGTGTGATTAAATATCACTGCGTTCTAAGCACATTACGTTTTTTCTATTGTTTTCTTTGTCATTGTAATTTTGATACTGATAAACTGTCCTTTGGGACCATTTATTGTATTGTACTGCTCTATATCCAGGTCCCAGGGAACTATATTGGGTTTACCTGTCCTTTGTAACCATAACTTTGGCTACAGCGGGGACTGCTCCATCATGGCCACAGCCAAACTTCTCCGACGGCTCAACAACGTTAGGGCCGTCTGAGAAATGCAATTTTTTTTCCTGTCCATCACTAAGGAACAGTAAAATAGAAATAATGCCCCCCTCACCTTGGAAGATGACTCCCATAGTGAGGGGAGCATTATTTTTTATTTTCATGAGAAAATCCCATTTCAGGAGTATCTTTTTGAAAATAAAAAAAGAAAACAGTTTGGAGTAGGACCTCGTCATGCGGACGCAACCCTGCATCAAACAGCGAAATCCATCGGCATTAAACCGCTGGGACAACAGATCCTGTCAAAGCATTATACATGATCACCTGCTTGGCATGCATCTTTAAATGTGGCAGGTGGTCCCTCCGCGACGGGGACAGAGGTATTTACTCCACCCCCCTGGCGGAACGATGGACAAACTGCCAAAATATAAAATAAGCCCAACGTCGCTACGCTCCCATCTACATTCAACTACTGGCCCTTGTAAAGGGGAGGGGTTGTAGGTGCAGGGGTGCAGGGGTCTATGCATTACACCAAATATAGGAGTAACTCTTGCGGTGTTAATAGAGAGTGAGCTAGTGCCTAGAATAAGGTAAGAAAGGAATGCACCCACTTGAGCACAGGTCTCCGGTGCAGAGAGGTTAAGGGTTCAGAGTGAGACACAGAAGATAAACCTCGAGAGCTATGTAGCGTCGAAGCACCCACAGGAACAGATATTCAACAGTAAGGAGCCAACGAAGGAGAAGCATCCGGTGTACAACAATCATACAAAGGTGGACCAAGTAAACAGTGCAAATATAGAAGCAAGGCAGGCACTTTATACTATTTTCACAACATGGCATAGGATCAAAGTCTTACGACACTAGAGTTGTACACATCTGGATAGGAGTGGAAAAAACAATTTTATAGACCACAACCTTGCATAGTACTTGAGTATGCACATACACTGGTGGGAGAAACCTTGAGAGAACCCTGACGTATCAAGAGAAGTTTCAATCCTGCTGAAGACCCAGGACTATCAAGAGAAGTTTCAATCCTGCTGCAGGCCCAGGACTATCAAGAGAAGTTTCAATCCTGCTGCAGACCCTGGACTATCAAGAGAAGTTTCAATCCTGCTGCAGACCCTGGACTATCAAGAGAAGTTTCAATCCTGCTGCCGACCCAGGACTATCAAGAGAAGTTTCAATCCTGCTGCAGACCCTGGACCATCACGAGAAGTTTCAATCCTGCTGCAGACCCTGGAGTATCAAGAGAAGTTTCAATCCTGCTGAAGACACAGGACTATCAAGAGAAGTTTCAATCCTGCTGCAGACCCTGGACTATCAAGAGAAGTTTCAATCCTGCTGCAGACCCTGGACTATCAAGAGAAGTTTCAATCCTGCTGCAGACCCTGGACTATCAAGAGAGTCTCAATCCTGCTGCAGACCCTGGACTATCAAGAGAAGTTTCAATCCTGCTGAAGACCCTGGACTATCAAGAGAAGTTTCAATCCTGCTGCAGACCCTGGACTATCAAGAGAAGCTTCAATCCTGCTGCAGACCCAGGACTACCAAGAGAAGTTTCAATCCTGCTGAAGACCCTGGACTATCAAGAAAGTCTCAATCCTGCTGAAGACCCTGGACTTTCAAGAGAAGTTTCAATCCTGCTGCAGACCCTGGACTATCAAGAGAAGTTTCAATCCTGCTGCAGACCCTGGACTATCAAGAGAAGTTTCAATCCTGCTGCAGACCCTGGACTATCAAGAGAGTCTCAATCCTGCTGAAGACCCTGGACTATCAAGAGAAGTTTCAATCCTGCTGAAGACCCTGGACTATCAAGAGAAGTCTCAATCCTGCTGCAGACACTGGACTATTAAGAGAAGTTTCAATCCTGCTGAAGACCCTGGACTATCAAGAGAAGTTTCAATCCTGCTGCAGACCCTGGACTATCAAGAGAAGTTTCAATCCTGCTGAAGACCCTGGACTATCAAGAGAAGTTTCAATCCTGCTACAGACCCTGGACTATCAAGAGAGTCTCAATCCTGCTGCAGACCCTGGACTATCAAGAGAAGTTTCAATCCTGCTGAAGACCCTGGACTATCAAGAGAAGTTTCAATCCTGCTGCCGACCCTGGACTATCAAGAGAAGTTTCAATCCTGCTGCAGACCCTGGACTATCAAGAGAGTCTCAATCCTGCTGAAGACCCTGGACTATCAAGAGAGTCTCAATCCTGCTGCAGACCCTGGACTATCAAGAGAAGTTTCAATCCTGCTGCAGGCCCAGGACTATCAAGAGAAGTTTCAATCCTGCTGAAGACCCTGGCCTATCAAGAGAGGTTTCAGTCCTGCTGCAGACCCTGGACTATCAAGAGAAGCTTCAATCCCGCTGCAGACCCAGGACTACCAAGAGAGGTTTCAATCCTGCTGAAGACCCTGGACTATCAAGAGAGTCTCAATCCTGCTGAAGACCCTGGACTATCAAGAGAAGTTTCAATCCTGCTGAAGACCCTGGACTATCAAGAGAAGTTTCAATCCTGCTGCAGACCCTGGACTATAAAGAGAAGTTTCAATCCTGCTGCAGACCCTGGACTATCAAGAGAAGTTTCAATCCTGCTGCAGACCCTGGACTATCAAGAGAAGTTTCAATCCTGCTGCCGACCCAGGACTATCAAGAGAAGTTTCAATCCTGCTGCAGACCCTGGACCATCACGAGAAGTTTCAATCCTGCTGCAGACCCTGGACTATCAAGAGAAGTTTCAATCCTGCTGAAGACCCTGGACTATCAAGAGAAGTTTCAATCCTGCTGCAGACCCTGGACTATCAAGAGAAGTTTCAATCCTGCTGCAGACCCTGGACTATCAAGAGAAGTTTCAATCCTGCTGCAGACCCTGGACTATCAAGAGAGTCTCAATCCTGCTGCAGACCCTGGACTATCAAGAGAAGTTTCAATCCTGCTGAAGACCCTGGACTATCAAGAGAAGTTTCAATCCTGCTGCAGACCCTGGACTATCAAGAGAAGCTTCAATCCTGCTGCAGACCCAGGACTACCAAGAGAAGTTTCAATCCTGCTGAAGACCCTGGACTATCAAGAAAGTCTCAATCCTGCTGAAGACCCTGGACTATCAAGAGAAGTTTCAATCCTGCTGCAGACCCTGGACTATCAAGAGAAGTTTCAATCCTGCTGCAGACCCTGGACTATCAAGAGAAGTTTCACTCCTGCTGCAGACCCTGGACTATCAAGAGAGTCTCAATCCTGCTGAAGACCCTGGACTATCAAGAGAAGTTTCAATCCTGCTGAAGACCCTGGACTATCAAGAGAAGTTTCAATCCTGCTGCAGACCCTGGACTATCAAGAGAAGTTTCAATCCTGCTGCAGACCCTGGACTATCAAGAGAGTCTCAATCCTGCTGCAGACCCTGGACTATCAAGAGAAGTTTCAATCCTGCTGAAGACCCTGGACTATCAAGAGAAGTTTCAATCCTGCTGCCGACCCTGGACTATCAAGAGAAGTTTCAATCCTGCTGCAGACCCTGGACTATCAAGAGAGTCTCAATCCTGCTGAAAACCCTGGACTATCAAGAGAGTCTCAATCCTGCTGCAGACCCTGGACTATCAAGAGAAGTTTCAATCCTGCTGCAGGCCCAGGACTATCAAGAGAAGTTTCAATCCTGCTGAAGACCCTGGCCTATCAAGAGAGGTTTCAGTCCTGCTGCAGACCCTGGACTATCAAGAGAAGCTTCAATCCCGCTGCAGACCCAGGACTACCAAGAGAAGTTTCAATCCTGCTGAAGACCCTGGACTATCAAGAGAGTCTCAATCCTGCTGAAGACCCTGGACTATCAAGAGAAGTTTCAATCCTGCTGAAGACCCTGGACTATCAAGAGAAGTTTCAATCCTGCTGCAGACCCTGGACTATCAAGAGAAGTTTCAATCCTGCTGCAGACCCTGGACTATCAAGAGAAGTTTCAATCCTGCTGCAGACCCTGGACTATCAAGAGAAGTTTCAATCCTGCTGACGACCCAGGACTATCAAGAGAAGTTTCAATCCTGCTGCAGACCCTGGACCATCACGAGAAGTTTCAATCCTGCTGCAGACCCTGGACTATCAAGAGAAGTTTCAATCCTGCTGAAGACCCTGGACTATCAAGAGAAGTTTCAATCCTGCTGCAGACCCTGGACTATCAAGAGAAGTTTCAATCCTGCTGCAGACCCTGGACTATCAAGAGAAGTTTCAATCCTGCTGCAGACCCTGGACTATCAAGAGAGTCTCAATCCTGCTGCAGACCCTGGACTATCAAGAGAAGTTTCAATCCTGCTGAAGACCCTGGACTATCAAGAGACGTTTCAATCCTGCTGCAGACCCTGGACTATCAAGAGAAGCTTCAATCCTGCTGCAGACCCAGGACTACCAAGAGAAGTTTCAATCCTGCTGAAGACCCTGGACTATCAAGAGAGTCTCAATCCTGCTGAAGACCCTGGACTATCAAGAGAAGTTTCAATCCTGCTGCAGACCCTGGACTATCAAGAGAAGTTTCAATCCTGCTGCAGACCCTGGACTATCAAGAGAAGTTTCAATCCTGCTGCAGACCCTGGACTATCAAGAGAGTCTCAATCCTGCTGAAGACCCTGGACTATCAAGAGAAGTTTCAATCCTGCTGAAGACCCTGGACTATCAAGAGAAGTTTCAATCCTGCTGCAGACCCTGGACTATCAAGAGAAGTTTCAATCCTGCTGCAGACCCTGGACTATCAAGAGAAGTTTCAATCCTGCTGCCGACCCAGGACTATCAAGAGAAGTTTCAATCCTGCTGCAGACCCTGGACCATCACGAGAAGTTTCAATCCTGCTGCAGACCCTGGACTATCAAGAGAAGTTTCAATCCTGCTGAAGACCCTGGACTATCAAGAGAAGTTTCAATCCTGCTGCAGACCCTGGACTATCAAGAGAAGTTTCAATCCTGCTGCAGACCCTGGACTATCAAGAGAAGTTTCAATCCTGCTGCAGACCCTGGACTATCAAGAGAGTCTCAATCCTGCTGCAGACCCTGGACTATCAAGAGAAGTTTCAATCCTGCTGAAGACCCTGGACTATCAAGAGAAGTTTCAATCCTGCTGCAGACCCTGGACTATCAAGAGAAGCTTCAATCCTGCTGCAGACCCAGGACTACCAAGAGAAGTTTCAATCCTGCTGAAGACCCTGGACTATCAAGAGAGTCTCAATCCTGCTGAAGACCCTGGACTATCAAGAGAAGTTTCAATCCTGCTGCAGACCCTGGACTATCAAGAGAAGTTTCAATCCTGCTGCAGACCCTGGACTATCAAGAGAAGTTTCAATCCTGCTGCAGACCCTGGACTATCAAGAGAGTCTCAATCCTGCTGAAGACCCTGGACTATCAAGAGAAGTTTCAATCCTGCTGAAGACCCTGGACTATCAAGAGAAGTCTCAATCCTGCTGCAGACCCTGGACTATTAAGAGAAGTTTCAATCCTGCTGAAGACCCTGGACTATCAAGAGAAGTTTCAATCCTGCTGCAGACCCTGGACTATCAAGAGAAGTTTCAATCCTGCTGCAGACCCTGGACTATCAAGAGAAGTTTCAATCCTGCTGCAGACCCTGGACTATCAAGAGAGTCTCAATCCTGCTGCAGACCCTGGACTATCAAGAGAAGTTTCAATCCTGCTGAAGACCCTGGACTATCAAGAGAAGTTTCAATCCTGCTGCCGACCCTGGACTATCAAGAGAAGTTTCAATCCTGCTGCAGACCCTGGACTATCAAGAGAGTCTCAATCCTGCTGAAGACCCTGGACTATCAAGAGAGTCTCAATCCTGCTTTAGACCCTGGACTATCAAGAGAAGTTTCAATCCTGCTGCAGGCCCAGGACTATCAAGAGAAGTTTCAATCCTGCTGAAGACCCTGGCCTATCAAGAGAGGTTTCAGTCCTGCTGCAGACCCTGGACTATCAAGAGAAGCTTCAATCCCGCTGCAGACCCAGGACTACCAAGAGAAGTTTCAATCCTGCTGAAGACCCTGGACTATCAAGAGAGTCTCAATCCTGCTGAAGACCCTGGACTATCAAGAGAAGTTTCAATCCTGCTGAAGACCCTGGACTATCAAGAGAAGTTTCAATCCTGCTGCAGACCCTGGACTATCAAGAGAAGTTTCAATCCTGCTGCAGACCCTGGACTATCAAGAGAAGTTTCAATCCTGCTGCAGACCCTGGACTATCAAGAGAGTCTCAATCCTGCTGCAGACCCTGGACTATCAAGAGAAGTTTCAATCCTGCTGCAGACCCTGGACTACGAAGAGAAGTTTCAATCCTGCTGAAGATCCTGGACTATCAAGAGAACTTTCAATCCTGCTGAAGACCCTGGACTATCAAGAGAGTTTCAATCCCGCTGCAGACCCTGGACTATCAAGAGAAGTTTCAATCCTGCTGAAGACCCTGGACTACCAAGAGAGTCTCAATCCTGCTGCAGACCCTGGACTATTAAGAGAGTCTCAATCCTGCTGAAGACCCTGGACTATCAAGAGAAGTTTCAATCCTGCTGAAGATCCTGGACTATCAAGAGAGTCTCAATCCTGCTGCAGACCCTGGACTATCAAGAGAAGTTTCAATCCTGCTGAAGACCCTGGACTACCAAGAAAAGTTTCAATCCTGCTGAAGACCCTGGACGATAAAGAGAACTTTCAATCCTGCTGCAGACCCTGGACTATCAAGAGAGTCTCAATCCTGCTGCAGACCCTGGACTATCAAGAGAAGTTTCAATCCTGCTGAAGACCCTGGACTACCAAGAGAGTCTCAATCCTGCTGCAGACCCTGGACTATCAAGAGAGTCTCAATCCTGCTGAAGACCCTGGACTATCAAGAGAAGTTTCAATCCTGCTGCAGACCCAGGACTATCAAGAGAGTCTCAATCCTGCTGCAGACCGTGGACTATCAAGAGAAGTCTCAATCCTGCTGCAGACCCAGGACTATCAAGAGAAGTTTCAATCCCGCTGCAGACCCTGGACTATCAAGAGAGTCTCAATGCTGCTGAAGACCCTGGACTATCAAGAGAAGTTTCAATCCTGCTGCAGACCCTGGACTATCAAGAGAAGTTTCAATCCTGCTGCAGACCCTGGACTATCAAGAGAAGCTTCAATCCTGCTGCAGACCCAGGACTACCAAGAGAAGTTTCAATCCTGCTGCAGACCCAGGACTACCAAGAGAAGTTTCAATCCTGCTGAAGACCCTGGACTATCAAGAGAAGTTTCACTCCTGCTGAAGACCCTGGACTATCAAGAGACGTTTCAATCCTGCTGCAGACCCTGGAGTATCAAGAGAGTCTCAATCCTGCTGAAGACCCTGGACTATCAAGAGAAGTTTCAATCCTGCTGAAGACCCTGGACTATCAAGAGAGTCTGAATCCTGCTGCAGACCCTGGACTATCAAGAGAAGTTTCAATCCTGCTGCAGACCCAGGACTATCAAGAGAAGTTTCAATCCCGCTGCAGACCCTGGACTATCAAGAGAGTCTCAATCCTGCTGAAGACCCTGGACTATCAAGAGAGTCTCAATCCTGCTGAAGACCCTGGACTATCAAGAGAGTCTCAATCCTGCTGAAGACCCTGGACTATCAAGAGAAGTTTTAATCCTGCTGAAGACCCTGGACTATCAAGAGAAGTTTCAATCCTGCTGAAGACCCTGGACTATCAAGAGAAGTTTCAATCCTGCTGAAGACCCTGGACTATCAAGCGAAGTTTCAATCCTGCTGCAGACCCTGGACTATCAAGAGAGTCTCAATCCTGCTGCAGACCCTGGACTATCAAGAGAAGTTTCAATCCTGCTGCAGACCCTGGACTATCAAAGAGAAGTTTCAATCCTGCTGCAGACCCAGGACTATCAAGAGAAGTTTCAATCCTGCTGCAGACCCAGGACTATCCAGAGAAGTTTCAATCCTGCTGAAGACCCTGGACTATCAAGAGAGTCTCAATCCTGCTGCAGACCCTGGACTATCTAGAGAAGTTTCAATCCTGCTGAAGACCCTGGACTACCAAGAGAGTCTCAATCCTGCTGAAGACCCTGGACTATCAAGAGAAGTTTCAATCCTGCTGAAGACCCTGGACTATCAAGAGAAGTTTCAATCCTGCTGCAGACCCTGGACTTTCAAGCGAAGTTTCAATCCTGCTGCAGACCCTGGACTATCAAGAGAGTCTCAATCCTGCTGCAGACCCTGGACTATCAAGAGAAGTCTCGTTCCTGCTGTAGACCCTGGACTATCAAGAGGAGTCTCAATCCTGCTGCAGACCCTGGACTATCAAGCGAAGTTTCAATCCTGCTGCAGACCCTGGACTATCAAGAGAGTCTCAATCCTGCTGCAGACCCTGGACTATTAAGAGAAGTTTCAATCCTGCTGCAGACCCTGGACTATCAAGAGAGTCTCAATCCTGCTGAAGACCCTGGACTATCAAGAGAAGTTTCAATCCTGCTGCAGACCCAGGACTATCAAGAGAAGTTTCAATCCTGCTGCAGACCCAGGACTATCAAGAGAGTTTCAATCCTGCTGCAGACCCTGGACTATCAAGAGAAGTTTCAATCCTGCTGCAGACCCTGGACTATCAAGAGAAGTTTCAATCCTGCTGCAGACCCAGGACTATCAAGAGAAGTTTCAATCCTGCTGCAGACCCTGGACTATCAAGAGAGTTTCAATCCTGCTGCAGACCCTGGACTATCAAGAGAAGTTTCAATCCTGCTGCAGACCCTGGACTATCAAGAGAAGTTTCAATCCTGCTGCAGACCCTGGACTATCAACAGAAGTTTCAATCCTGCTGCAGACCCTGGACTATCAAGAGAAGTTTCAATCCTGCTGAAGACCCTGGACTATCAAGAGAGTCTCAATCCTGCTGCAGACCCTGGACTATCAAGTGAAGTTTCAATAATGCTGCAGACCCTGGACTATCAAGAGAAGTTTCAATCCTGCTGAAGACCCTGGACTATCAAGAGAGTCTCAATCCTGCTGAATACCCTGAACTATCAAGAGAGTCTCAATCCTGCTGCAGACCCTAAACTATCAAGAGAAGTTTCAATCCTGCTGCAGACCCAGGACTATCAAGAGAGTCTCAATCCTGCTACAGACCCTGGACTATCAAGAGAAGTTTCAATCCTGCTGCAGACCCAGGACTATCAAGAGAAGTTTCAATCCCGCTGCAGACCCTGGACTATCAAGAGAGTCTCAATCCTGCTGAAGACCATGGACTATCAAGAGAGTCTCAATCCTGCTGAAGACCCTACACTATCAAGAGAAGTTTCAATCCTGCTGAAGACCCTGGACTATCAAGAGAAGTTTCAATCCTGCTGCAGACCCTGGACTATCAAGAGAAGTTTCAATCCTGCTGCCGACCCAGGACTATCAAGAGAAGTTTCAATCCTGCTGCAGACCCTGGACCATCACGAGAAGTTTCAATCCTGCTGCAGACCCTGGAGTATCAAGAGAAGTTTCAATCCTGCTGAAGACACAGGACTATCAAGAGAAGTTTCAATCCTGCTGCAGACCCTGGACTATCAAGAGAAGTTTCAATCCTGCTGCAGACCCTGGACTATCAAGAGAAGTTTCAATCCTGCTGCAGACCCTGGACTATCAAGAGAGTCTCAATCCTGCTGCAGACCCTGGACTATCAAGAGAAGTTTCAATCCTGCTGAAGACCCTGGACTATCAAGAGAAGTTTCAATCCTGCTGCAGACCCTGGACTATCAAGAGAAGCTTCAATCCTGCTGCAGACCCAGGACTACCAAGAGAAGTTTCAATCCTGCTGAAGACCCTGGACTATCAAGAAAGTCTCAATCCTGCTGAAGACCCTGGACTTTCAAGAGAAGTTTCAATCCTGCTGCAGACCCTGGACTATCAAGAGAAGTTTCAATCCTGCTGCAGACCCTGGACTATCAAGAGAAGTTTCAATCCTGCTGCAGACCCTGGACTATCAAGAGAGTCTCAATCCTGCTGAAGACCCTGGACTATCAAGAGAAGTTTCAACCCTGCTGCAGACCCTGGACTATCAAGAGAGTCTCAATCCTGCTGAAGACCCTGGACTATCAAGAGAACTTTCAATCCTGCTGCAGACCCTGGACTATCAAGAGAAGTTTCAATCCTGCTGAAGACCCTGGACTATCAAGAGAGTCTCGATCCTGCTGAAGACCCTGGACTATCAAGAGACGTTTCAATCCTGCTGAAGACCCTGGACTATCAAGAGAAGTTTCAATCCTGCTGCAGACCCTGGACTATCAAGAGAGGTTTCAATCCTGCTGCAGGCCCAGGACTATCAAGAGAAGTTTCAATCCTGCTGCAGACCCTGGCCTATCAAGAGACGTTTCAATCCCGCTGCAGACCCTGGACTATCAAGAGAAGTTTCAATCCTGCTGCAGGCCCAGGACTATCAAGAGACGTTTCAATCCTGCTGAAGACCCTGGACTATCAAGAGAAGTTTCAATCCTGCTGAAGACCCTGGACTATCAAGAGAACTTTCAATCCTGCTGCAGACCCTGGACTATCAAGAGACGTTTCAATCCTGCTGAAGACCCTGGACTATCAAGAGACGTTTCAATCCTGCTGAATACCCTGGACTATCAAGAGAAGTTTCAATCCTGCTGCAGACCCTGGACTATCAAGAGAAGTTTCAATCCTGCTGCAGGCCCAGGACTATCAAGAGACGTTTCAATCCTGCGGAAGACCCTGGACTATCAAGAGAAGTTTCAATCCTGCTGCAGACCCTGGACTATCAAGAGAAGTTTCAATCCTGCTGCAGACCCAGGACTATCAAGAGAAGTTTCAATCCTGCTGCAGACCCTGGACTATCAAGAGAAGTTTCAATCCTGCTGCAGACCCTGGACTATCAAGAGAGTCTCAATCCTGCTGCAGACCCTGGACTATCAAGAGAAGTCTCAATTCTGCTGCAGACCCTGGACTATCAAGAGAAGTTTCAATCCTGCTGCTGACCCTGGACTATCAAGAGACGTTTCAATCCTGCTGCAGACCCAAGACTATCAAGAGAGTCTCAATCCTACTGCAGACCCTGGACTATCAAGAGAGTCTCAATCCTGCTGCAGACCCTGGACTATCAAGAGAAGTCTCGTTCCTGCTGCAGACCCTGGACTATCAAGAGAAGTTTCAATCCTGCTGAAGACCCTGGACTATCAAGAGAGTCTCAATCCTGCTGCAGACCCTGGACTATCAAGAGAAGTCTCGTTCCTGCTGCAGACCCTGGACTATCAAGAGAAGTTTCAATCCTGCTGCAGACCTAGGACTATCAAGAGAGACTCAATCCTGCTGAAGACCCTGGACTATCAAGAGAAGTTTCAATCCTGCTGCAGACCCTGGACTATCAAGAGAAGTTTCAATCCTGCTGCAGACCCTGGACCGTCAAGAGAGTCTCAATCCTGCTGAAGACCCTGGACTATCAAGAGAGTCTCAATCCTGCTGAAGACCCTGGACTATCAAGAGAAGTCTCAATCCTGCTGGAGACCCTGGACTATCAAGCGAAGTTTCAATCCTGCTGCAGACCCAGGACTATTAAGAGAAGTTTCAATCCTGCTGCAGACCCTGGACTATTAAGAGAAGTTTCAATCCTGCTGCAGACCCGGGACTATCAATAGAGTCTCAATCCTGCTGCAGACCCTGGACTATCAAGAGAAGTTTCAATCCTGCTGAAGACCCTGGACTACCAAGAGAGTCTCAATCCTGCTGCAGACCCTGGACTATCAAGAGAAGTTTCAATCCTGCTGAAGACCCTGGACTATCAAGAGAAGTTTCAATCCTGCTGAAGACCCTGGACTACCAAGAGAAGTTTCAATCCTGCTGCAGACCCTGGACTATCAAGAGAGTCTCAATCCTGCTGCAGACCCTGGACTATCAAGAGAAGTCTCATTCCTGCTGCAGACCCTGGACTACCAAGAGAAGTTTCAATCCTGCTGCAGACCCAGGACTATCAAGCGAAGTTTCAATCCTGCTGCAGACCCTGGACTATCAAGAGAGTCTCAATCCTGCTGCAGACCCTGGGCTATCAAGAGAAGTCTCATTCCTGCTGCAGACCCTGGACTATCAAGAGAAGTCTCAATCCTGCTGAAGACCCTGGACTATCAAGAGAGTCTCAATCCTGCTGAAGACCCTGGACTATCAAGAGAAGTCTCATTCCTGCTGAAGACCCTGGACTATCAAGAGAAGTTTCAATCCTGCTGCCGACCCTGGACTATCAAGAGAGTCTCAATCCTGCTGCAGACCCTGGACTATTAAGAGAAGTTTCAATCCTGCTGCAGACCCTGGACTATCAAGAGAAGTTTCAATCCTGCTGCAGACCCTGGACTATCAAGAGAAGTTTCAATCCTGCTGCAGACCCTGGACTATCAAGAGAAGTTTCAATCCTGCTGCAGACCCTGGACTATCAAGAGAGTCTCAATCCTGCTGCAGACCCTGGACTATTAAGAGAAGTTTCAATCCTGCTGCAGACCCTGGACTATCAAGAGAAGTTTCAATCCTGCTGCAGACCCTGGACTATCAAGAGACGTTTCAATCCTGCTGAAGACCCTGGACTATTATGAGAAGTTTCAATCCTGCTGCAGACCCTGGACTATCAAGAGAAGTTTCAATCCTGCTGAAGACCCTGGACCATCACGAGAAGTTTCAATCCTGCTGCAGACCCTGGACTATCAAGAGAGTCTCGATCCTGCTGAAGACCCTGGACTATCAAGAGAAGTTTCAATCCTGCTGAAGACCCTGGACTATCAAGAGAAGTTTCAATCCTGCTGCAGACCCTGGACTATCAAGAGAAGTTTCAATCCTGCTGCAGACCCAGGACTACCAGGAGAAGTTTCAATCCTGCTGAAGACCCTGGACTATCAAGAGAAGTTTCAATCCTGCTGCAGACCCTGGACTATCAAGAGAAGTTTCAACCCTGCTGCAGACCCTGGACTATCAAGAGAGTCTCAATCCTGCTGAAGACCCTGGACTATCAAGAGAACTTTCAATCCTGCTGCAGACCCTGGACTATCAAGAGAAGTTTCAATCCTGCTGAAGACCCTGGACTATCAAGAGAGTCTCGATCCTGCTGAAGACCCTGGACTATCAAGAGACGTTTCAATCCTGCTGAAGACCCTGGACTATCAAGAGAAGTTTCAATCCTGCTGCAGACCCTGGACTATCAAGAGAAGTTTCAATCCTGCTGCAGGCCCAGGACTATCAAGAGAAGTTTCAATCCTGCTGCAGACCCTGGCCTATCAAGAGACGTTTCAATCCCGCTGCAGACCCTGGACTATCAAGAGAAGTTTCAATCCTGCTGCAGACCCTGGCCTATCAAGAGACGTTTCAATCCTGCTGCAGGCCCAGGACTATCAAGAGACGTTTCAATCCTGCTGAAGACCCTGGACTATCAAGAGAAGTTTCAATCCTGCTGAAGACCCTGGACTATCAAGAGAACTTTCAATCCTGCTGCAGACCCTGGACTATCAAGAGACGTTTCAATCCTGCTGAAGACCCTGGACTATCAAGAGACGTTTCAATCCTGCTGAAGACCCTGGACTATCAAGAGAAGTTTCAATCCTGCTGCAGACCCTGGACTATCAAGAGAAGTTTCAATCCTGCTGCAGGCCCAGGACTATCAAGAGACGTTTCAATCCTGCGGAAGACCCTGGACTATCAAGAGAAGTTTCAATCCTGCTGCAGACCCTGGACTATCAAGAGAAGTTTCAATCCTGCTGCAGACCCAGGACTATCAAGAGAAGTTTCAATCCTGCTGCAGACCCTGGACTATCAAGAGAAGTTTCAATCCTGCTGCAGACCCTGGACTATCAAGAGAGTCTCAATCCTGCTGCAGACCCTGGACTATCAAGAGAAGTCTCAATTCTGCTGCAGACCCTGGACTATCAAGAGAAGTTTCAATCCTGCTGCAGACCCTGGACTATCAAGAGACGTTTCAATCCTGCTGAAGACCCTGGACTATCAAGAGAAGTCTCAATCCTGCTGCAGAGCCAGGACTATCAAGAGAAGTTTCAATCCTGCTGAAGACCCTGGACTATCAAGAGAAGTTTCAATCCTGCTGCAGACCCTGGACTATCAAGAGAGTCTCAATCCTGTTGCAGACCCTGGACTATCAGGAGAGTCATGATCCTGCTGAAGACCCTGGACTATCAGGAGACATTTCAATCCTGCTGAAGACCCTGGACTATCAAGAGACGTTTCAATCCTGCTGCAGACCCTGGACTATCAAGAGAAGTTTCAATCCTGCTGCAGACCCTGGACTATCAAGAGAAGTTTCAATCCTGCTGCAGACCCTGGACTATCAAGAGAAGTTTCAATCCTGCTGTAGACCCTGGACTATAAAGAAATGGTTCGGAGCAGGGCCAAACTCACCTGTTTCCTTGGAGTGCGCAGTGGCTTGTGAGGGGCCACAGTCTCCTGTAAATGACCATCTATTGAATCCTTCTTTGGTGACTTCCTCGTGTTCTCTCTGGTAAGTTCAATAAATGTGGATTTATCCTCGTTGCTGAGCTACAGAGGAGAAATAAAGACAGAATTTAGTGTTCTGTTTAGTGCATTGATCTTTAGAGGCAAAAAAGTCTGCGGGCTAAACCTAGAATCACGCGTGTGGGCCTCAGAAGGCAATAAATGCCATGATCCGACAATCACACTGTGTGTCTTAGATAACAACAAATACTATGAACTGACAATCAAACTGAGTCTTAGCTAACAACAAGCTCCATGAACTGACCATCACACTGTGAGTCTCAGATAACAACAAGCTCCATGAACTGACCATCACACTGTGAGTCTTAGCTAAGAACAAGCTCCATGAACCGACGATCACACTGTGAGTCTAAGAAAACAACAAGCTCCATGAACTGGCCATCACACTGTGTGTCTTAGAAAACAACAAGCTCCATGAACTGACCATCACACTGTGAGTCTTAGCTAAGAACAAGCTCCATGAACCGACGATCACACTGTGAGTCTAAGAAAACAACAAGCTCCATGAACTGACAATCACACTGTGAGTCTTAGATAACAACAAGCTCCATGAACTGACCATCACACTGTGAGTCTAAGAAAACAACAAGCTCCATGAACTGACAATCTCACTGTGAGTCTAAGATAACAACAAGCTCCATGAACTGACCATCACACTGTGAGTCTAAGATAACAACAAGCTCCATGAACTGACAATCACACTGTGAGTCTTAGATAACAACAAGCTCCATGAACTGACCATCACACTGTGAGTCTAAGAAAACAACAAGCTCCATGAACTGACAATCTCACTGTGAGTCTAAGATAACAACAAGCTCCATGAACCGACAATCTCACTGTGAGTCTAAGATAACAACAAGCTCCATGAACTGACCATCACACTGTGAGTCTTAGATAAGAACAAGCTCCATGAACCGACCATCACACTGTGTGTCTTAGAAAACAACAAGCTCCATGAACTGACCATCACACTGTGAGTCTTAGATAAGAACAAGCTCCATGAACCGACCATCACACTGTGTGTCTTAGAAAACAACAAGCTCCATGAACCCACAATCTCACTGTGAGTCTAAGATAACAACAAGCTCCATGAACCGACAATCACACTGTGAGTCTAAGAAAACAACAAGCTCCATGAACTGACCATCACACTGTGTGTCTAAGAAAACAACAAGCTCCATGAACTGACCATCACACTGTGAGTCTAAGAAAACAACAAGCTCCATGAACTGACCATCACACTGTGAGTCTAAGAAAACAACAAGCTCCATGAACTGACCATCACACTGTGTGTCTAAGAAAACAACAAGCTCCATGAACTGACCATCACACTGTGAGTCTAAGAAAACAACAAGCTCCATGAACTGACCATCACACTGTGAGTCTAAGAAAACAACAAGCTCCATGAACTGACCATCACACTGTGTGTCTAAGAAAACAACAAGCTCCATGAACTGACCATCACACTGTGAGTCTAAGAAAACAACAAGCTCCATGAACTGACCATCACACTGTGAGTCTAAGAAAACAACAAGCTCCATGAACTGACCATCACACTGTGTGTCTAAGAAAACAACAAGCTCCATGAACTGACCATCACACTGTGAGTCTTAGATAAGAACAAGCTCCATGAACCGACGATCACACTGTGAGTCTAAGAAAACAACAAGCTCCATGAACCGACAATCACACTGTGAGTCTAAGAAAACAACAAGCTCCATGAAATGACCATCACACTGTGAGTCTAAGAAAACAACAAGCTCCATGAACCGACAATCACACTGTGAGTCTAAGAAAACAACAAGCTCCATGAACTGACCATCACACTGTGTGTCTAAGAAAACAACAAGCTCCATGAACTGACCATCACACTGTGTGTCTAAGAAAACAACAAGCTCCATGAACTGACCATCACACTGTGTGTCTAAGAAAACAACAAGCTCCATGAACTGACCATCACACTGTGAGTCTTAGCTAAGAACAAGCTCCATGAAATGACAATCACACTGTGAGTCGAAGAAAACAACAAGCTCCATGAACCGACAATCACACTGTGAGTCTAAGAAAACAACAAGCTCCATGAACTGACCATCACACTGTGTGTCTAAGAAAACAACAAGCTCCATGAACTGACCATCACACTGTGAGTCTAAGAAAACAACAAGCTCCATGAACCGACAATCACACTGTGAGTCTAAGAAAACAACAAGCTCCATGAACTGACCATCACACTGTGTGTCTAAGAAAACAACAAGCTCCATGAACTGACCATCACACTGTGTGTCTAAGAAAACAACAAGCTCCATGAACTGACCATCACACTGTGTGTCTAAGAAAACAACAAGCTCCATGAACTGACCATCACACTGTGAGTCTTAGCTAAGAACAAGCTCCATGAACTGACAATCACACTGTGAGTCTAAGAAAACAACAAGCTCCATGAACTGACCATCACACTGTGTGTGTTAGAAAACAACAAGCTCCATGAACTGACCATCACACTGTGAGTCTAAGATAACAACAAGCTCTATGAACTGACCATCACACTGTGAGTCTTAGATAAGAACAAGCTCCATGAACCGACAATCTCACTGTGAGTCTAAGATAACAACAAGCTCCATGAACTGACCATCACACTGTGAGTCTAAGATAACAACAAGCTCCATGAACTGACCATCACACTGTGAGTCTTAGCTAAGAACAAGCTGCATGAACCGACAATCTCACTGTGAGTCTAAGATAACAACAAGCTCCATGAACTGACCATCACACTGTGAGTCTTAGAAAACAACAAGCTCCATGAACTGACCATCACACTGTGAGTCTTAGCTAAGAACAAGCTCCATGAACCGACAATCTCACTGTGAGTCTAAGATAACAACAAGCTCCATGAACTGACCATCACACTGTGAGTCTAAGAAAACAACAAGCTCCATGAACTGACCATCACACTGTGAGTCTAAGATAACAACAAGCTCCATGAACCCACAATCACACTGTGAGTCTAAGAAAACAACAAGCTCCATGAACTGACCATCACACTGTGAGTCTAAGATAACAACAAGCTCCATGAACTGACCATCACACTGTGTGTCTTAGAAAACAACAAGCTCCATGAACTGACCATCACACTGTGAGTCTAAGAAAACAACAAGCTCCATGAACCGACCATCACACTGTGTGTCTTAGAAAACAACAAGCTCCATGAACTGACCATCACACTGTGTGTCTAAGAAAACAACAAGCTCCATGAACTGACCATCACACTGTGTGTCTAAGAAAACAACAAGCTCCATGAACTGACCATCACACTGTGAGTCTTAGCTAAGAACAAGCTCCATGAACTGACAATCACACTGTGAGTCTAAGAAAACAACAAGCTCCATGAACTGACCATCACACTGTGTGTGTTAGAAAACAACAAGCTCCATGAACTGACCATCACACTGTGAGTCTAAGATAACAACAAGCTCTATGAACTGACCATCACACTGTGAGTCTTAGATAAGAACAAGCTCCATGAACCGACAATCTCACTGTGAGTCTAAGATAACAACAAGCTCCATGAACTGACCATCACACTGTGAGTCTAAGATAACAACAAGCTCCATGAACTGACCATCACACTGTGAGTCTTAGCTAAGAACAAGCTGCATGAACCGACAATCTCACTGTGAGTCTAAGATAACAACAAGCTCCATGAACTGACCATCACACTGTGAGTCTTAGAAAACAACAAGCTCCATGAACTGACCATCACACTGTGAGTCTTAGCTAAGAACAAGCTCCATGAACCGACAATCTCACTGTGAGTCTAAGATAACAACAAGCTCCATGAACTGACCATCACACTGTGAGTCTAAGAAAACAACAAGCTCCATGAACTGACCATCACACTGTGAGTCTAAGATAACAACAAGCTCCATGAACCCACAATCACACTGTGAGTCTAAGAAAACAACAAGCTCCATGAACTGACCATCACACTGTGAGTCTAAGATAACAACAAGCTCCATGAACTGACCATCACACTGTGTGTCTTAGAAAACAACAAGCTCCATGAACTGACCATCACACTGTGAGTCTAAGAAAACAACAAGCTCCATGAACCGACCATCACACTGTGTGTCTTAGAAAACAACAAGCTCCATGAACTGACCATCACACTGTGAGTCTTAGATAAGAACAAGCTCCATGAACCGACCATCACACTGTGAGTCTAAGATAACAACAAGCTCCATGAACCGATGATCACACTGTGAGTCTTAGATAAGAACAAGCTCCATGAACTGACCATCACACTGTGAGTCTAAGATAACAACAAGCTCCATGAACTGACCATCACACTGTGAGTCTTAGATAAGAACAAGCTCCATGAACCGACCATCACACTGTGAGTCTAAGATAACAACAAGCTCCATGAACCGACGATCACACTGTGAGTCTGAGAAAACAACAAGCTCCATGAACTGACAATCACACTGTGAGTCTTAGCTAAGAACAAGCTCCATGAATTGACCATCACACTGTGAGTCTAAGAAAACAACAAGCTCCATGAACTGACCATCACACTGTGTGTCTAAGAAAACAACAAGCTCCATGAACTGACCATCACACTGTGAGTCTAAGAAAACAACAAGCTCCATGAACTGACCATCACACTGTGTGTCTTAGAAAACAACAAGCTCCATGAACTGACCATCACACTGTGTGTCTTAGAAAACAACAAGCTCCATGAACTGACCATCACACTGTGTGTCTTAGAAAACAACAAGCTCCATGAACTGACAATCACACTGTGAGTCTTAGCTAAGAACAAGCTCCATGAACCGACCATCACACTGTGAGTCTTAGATAAGAACAAGCTCCATGAACTGACCATCACACTGTGAGTCTAAGATAACAACAAGCTCCATGAACCGACCATCACACTGTGAGTCTTAGAAAACAACAAGCTCCATGAACTGACCATCCCACTGTGAGTCTAAGATAACAACAAGCTCCATGAACTGACCATCACACTGTGAGTCTTAGAAAACAACAAGCTCCATGAATTGACCATCACACTGTGAGTCTTAGAAAACAACAAGCTCCATGAACTGACCATCACACTGTGAGTCTTAGATAAGAACAAGCTCCATGAACTGACCATCACACTATGAGTCTTAGATAAGAACAAGCTCCATGAACTGACCATCACACTGTGTGTCTTAGAAAACAACAAGCTCCATGAACTGACCATCACACTGTGAGTCTTAGAAAACAACAAGCTCCATGAACTGACCATCACACTGTGAGTCTTAGATAAGAACAAGCTCCATGAACTGTCAATCACACTGTGAGTCTAAGAAAACAAGAAGCTCCATGAACTGACCATCACACTGTGAGTCTTAGAAAACAACAAGCTCCATGAATTGACCATCACACTGTGAGTCTTAGATAAGAACAAGCTCCATGAACTGACCATCACACTGTGAGTCTTAGAAAACAACAAGCTCCATGAACCGACGATCACACTGTGTGTCTTAGAAAACAACAAGCTCCATGAACTGACCATCACACTGTGAGTCTAAGAAAACAACAAGCTCCATGAACTGACCATCACACTGTGAGTCTAAGAAAACAACAAGCTCCATGAACTGACAATCTTACTGTGAGTCTAAGAAAACAACAAGCTCCATGAACAGACCATCACACTGTGAGTCTTATATAAAAAGCTCCATGAACTGACAATCTTACTGTGAGTCTTATATAAAAAGCTACATGAAATCAAAATCACACTGTTACTCTTAGATAACAACAAACACCAAGAACTGACAATCACACTGAGTATTAGCTAACAACAAACATAATGAACTGACAATCACACTGTGTGTCTTAGATAACAAGAGCCATGATCCTAATCACAGTGTGTCTTAGAAAACAACAAACTCCATGAACCGACAATCACACATGTGTGCCTGAGGAGGCAGCAAACTCTGCAACAGGTAAACCTACAGTCATCTGCACAGGATCCAGGACTGGGGGGGTGTGATAGGAAATACCTGGATTATTTATCCTTAATCTCATGGCTTCGATGTCATTTCCTTGTGTCAGTATTTACTAGAAGCAAAGTCCAGAAGCTGAAACTACAAGCCTCCGACATGTAATAGGTGATAAATATAGGAGATAAGACCCTGTAGATATAAGCCAGGGCCCTCTCTTCA